>NC_031799.1:44549752-44584170 GCF_001522545.3 Parus major
TATATGATATATGATATATGATATATGATATATGATATATGATATATGATATATGATATATGATATATGATATATGATATATGATATATGATATACAATATAGGGGGAGTGGTACATGTTAAAGGTGGAATATGTATTAGGTAGTCTGGGTACCTCAGCCAATTGGGAAACATGGGTAATGTGATCAGGAATTTAGGATAAAGAGAGGCTGCATGCTCCAAAAGCTAGATAGACCCCACTCTTGACCCAGGGGTATGTCTAAGTGGACTCTCAGTTTCTTTGAATAAAGTTGATTCTTGAGGACTCTTCTGTTTCCTTTGTGGACACTGGCCTTTGGCAGCATGATTTTCCACACATTAGCATGGGTCAGTCATGAAGAGGGAAAGAAAGTTCATTCCCTGAACTCCTTTAGGCTGTTGCTGTGACTGCTTCCCTGAGGAGCCTGTTCCAATGCCCAACCACCCTCTGGATGAAGAACCTTTCTCTAATATCCAGCCTAAACCTGGCAGAGTTCATAGCATTCCCTCTGGTCCTTTAACTGGTGACCACATAGAAGAGACACCTGATAGAAGAAGAGATACCACATAGAAGTGCCTTCCCCTCCTCTTCCCCTCATAAGGAAATTGAGGACAGCAATGTGGTCTCTTCTCAGACTCCTGTTCTCCACCCTGAAAAAAGTGACCTCAGCTGCTCTTTGTGTCTTCCCCTTGAGGCCCTTCACCATCGTCACTGCCTTCTTTTGGTCACTCACTAAAAGCTTTTTGTTCTTCTTATATTGTTGCACTCAAAACGGCCCCCAGTACTCCCAGTGAGGCTGCCCCAGTGCAGGGCAGAGCAGGACTATCCCCTCTCCTGACTGGCTGGCAATCCTGTACCCAATGCACCCCAGGTCACAGCTGACTTACACTGATACTAGCAAGTGGTTAGCTACACAGAGTCATGGGCAGATGCCCATACCTGGAGGCACATTGTGGATTTGCATGTGCCCCACTTACTGTGGGGTAACAGATCATGGCCAAAATGAGCTCTTTTTCTCTGGCTGTTTTCTCATAGAAGTCTCATTTGGGACAAAATCTTCATGTTGCAGTTAGAGGTTGGCAAATAACCATGTGTTGTTGCTAAACTCATTCCTGCTTGTGCTGGCCAAAGGGTTAGCTGCTGAGCATATTAGGAGGTTCATTCACTCCATTTTGTTTATTCAGCTGCCATCTCTGAGTAGTATCATTATCAGCCTGAGTACTCAGAGTGAGAGTTGCATTATCCAACACAATCTTCAAATATATCAAGAGACTTGGACAGAGATATTTTTAATTAGAAAAGCTGGGAACATATGATGGCCACAAATTAAAACTACTATCCACCATTCAATTTCAAATTTTCATCTTGTCCAAACTCTCTGAATGGTACTGTGAGCCCATGGCAGTGTGGGTGTTGCCTAGAATTAGGCTTTACTTTTTGGCAGGTGATTGCCTCCTTTGCCCATGAGATTGTTTTATGTCAGTGAAGTGCCCTCACTCTTTTCCCATGCAGATGGAGGCTGATGGAAGAATCCCTGTCAAAACTGTGTGTCCTGGTTTAGGGAAAATTTGGGAAAAAACTTCTGAATAGGGTCCCTGCAGAAAGCAAATTCTAGTGGCCCCTCCCCCAGCTCGTTCAGGAAAAGTATTTCCTTGGAGAAAAATGAAAAACTGTTTATTTAATAGAAATCAAATGATATTAAACAATAAAAACTCTCACTGTTCAAAGAGATGTCACATCCAGAAAAGTCATGGGGTGTAGCTTGGCCTGCTCAGTCTCTTATCCTCCAGCGCTGGAAGGTGCCAAGGCCCAGGCCGCAGTGGGCCACAGGTGTGAGTTCCTGGGGTTTGTCTGGGTTTTCAGTCCAGAGCAGGTCTGAAACAGATCCAAGAAAAAACAAACAAAAACAGTCAGGGAGCTTCTCTGCCTCAGCTAACTAAAAGCAAAAGCTGAAATCTAACTAAAAGCAAAGGAGAGCTCTGTCCTGCTGTGTGTCCGTGCTGCAGACAACACAGTCCAGGAACAGGATGCGGGGGAGTGAGTGCCGCTTCTGAACCCAAACTGTGCGCTTCTTCTTTCCCCCACTTCACTCTCAGAACCAATCTTAAAGGTGCAGAACTTAATATGTAACATAAACAGAACTGGTGATTGGGGATGCAAGCATTATAATGTCAGCCCAGGACACTGTGCTGCTCTGATGTCTTTGCTGCACGTGCTGTGCAAGTTGCACTGTCCTGCAATGCCTCCAGACACCTTCTGTGAAGGGAATATAAAGACCTATATGACTAAGAGCTGTTGTATTTTTCTAATTTATTTTAAAAAGTTACATGACAGTAATTATAATTTTCAGGGACAGTTCAGACCTAAGATTCTTTGCTGCCCTGTCTGTTCCCTTCCATTATCCCTACAGAATTCAAGAATTATTATTTTTTTGTACTGAGCAACATATGTTATGTCTGACTAAGCCATGTCAGTGTCATGCTGTTTTCCATTCTCTCTGACATCTCTGCAGAAAATGGTTTATGTAGCACATTACTCCCAACAGCCTGCTGTGTTTCACTTCTTTCACAAAGATAGGTGGTTCTGTGTTTCCTGATGGGATTGCAAACTGAGGAGGCTTAGGGATACTGATTATTCCCATTATTAGATTTTAGAGGATCCCACCCTCTAAACCCACTGATTTGAGGCCAGAATAATTTTTATCCATGCTTATTTGGAGTAGGATGGGGTGGAGGACAGCATGATCTTTGGCAGCTGGTGGTGCTCTAATGTATACAAATATGTTCAGCTTTGGAAAAGTCGAACAGTATGCATATCTTTGCTCTGGCCTTCACAGAATTTTTGCTTTTGATGGAGGAATCAGCAACTGGTAACACAGGTGTGCTTGCCTGTTGTAATTGGATGGATAAGCTCATTTAAAAACAGGTTGCATTACTAATTGTTTTGTCAACACATGAGCTGTAAGTAGTCCTTGTGCATTTTTTACTGCTTTGTAGAAGCTGAAAATGCTTCTGTACTGGTGTGAAAGCTATTCCAGAAAGTGCATACACTGTGAAGGTTGTAACTTTTCCTTGCACATGATCTGGTCAGGCAGTTTGACACTTCCAGTGGTGATTACCATTTCTCTATGATAAAAAAGTCTGCATTCTGTTTAGAACCCAGAAAAAAGATTTGACTGTATTAAATGTTAACTGTAATTGAATTAAAACAGATTTAGTTCCCATGATTTACCTGTATTAAAAACACCCCCTTGCTAAAGCAAACCAATGAAAGATGCTTAGGCATAGCTTGGAGAAAATGGTTTATTGCATGTTGCCTACTTGACTGCTAATGACTGATTTCTCATGATCCTGTGGTGTGGATTGTCCTTTGCATCAGGTATCACCTCTTTTCAGTTTGCACACCTCACAACATGCAAACCGGAGCAAAGCTGAGACACAAGGAAGCAGTGAATATGTGCTGCCAGGCATAGGGTTTGCACAGAAAGGTGTAGGGAGACATTTCACTTCAAGGACATTGTTTTTATAGTTATTATCTCTTGGGGCTGCATTTCATTGCTTACTATCATGGGCTTGTGTTTTCTTTAGCAAAAGCAACAGTGGTTATTCAAATGACTTTTCTCCTTACTTTGGCTTTACTCCACTTTTCACACTCACGCAAGGTTTTTGTTAATGCAAAAACAAGTACTCAGGCTCTGAAATAACCCATAAACTTGCAGGTGATGTCTGATAACCAGCATTTTCTTGCTACCAGCCAGGAAAGGCTGAGAACTGATACATCTAGCTGAGATTCTAATTTGCTAATATAGCCCTCAAATGGAACATCCTACTGGTTTAAAGAAAGTGATTGTTAAAATTATGATGCTATTTGTGCTCTGCTTACAAAGTACAGGGAGGAGATCCCATATCAGATAACATCAATCCTCCTATTCTCAGTGTTTTTCAAAGAGCTAAAACGTTTTGATTCATCTTACAATCCCCACTGGAGTTTAATAACATAGTCTAATCGTAGTGCAACATGTGTGCCTGTTGGCCCTGCATGCTCCTCCTTGATCTGTCTGTAGTGCTTGTTTATCAGTTAAATGGAGGAGTGTCTGTGTAAAGCACAAAGAATCATAATATAAGTTATCTCAGTGTTGTTAAAAATCAAAGTTGAGATTTTTGCAAGTTCAGATTCTGGAAGCAGAATTATGGCTTAAGTCAACATTTATACTTACTGACTGTAACTCCAAATGTTTTTCACTCTCCTGATGCATCTGTGTCAGAATCATCATATTTATTTATATTTCAGCTAAACTTAAGTCATTATAGCCCAGCAAAGACATATGGTGCTACTGATATCCAGAACATTATTGTAAATCAGAAATATCCAGACACTCTGCTTTATGGAAATATAGTGATATCAGCTGCACTTGGTGACACATAGATCCCCTCAGTCCTCAATCCTTTCTCACACAGAGCACATAACCGATGCCTGGAAAAGATAACCACAACCTATGTGTAGGATAGTGGTACTTGCTTCGCACAAGTTCTAAGCTTCTGGTGATTTACAAATCAATGCTCCAGGACTTTTGAATGAAAGTGTGGATCCCTTCATTACATCATATCAGATCCTCTAGATCTCTATCAAAGATATGCTGGGTCAGAAAGTGCACTAGAAATACTGAAACTACAGTAGAGATGTAGCAGTATCTGGTCCTTAAAGCCTGGGGCTATGGAGAAGACTGAAGGGGAAATGGTCTCTTTTAGCATTACCTCCATCTCATTCTGGCTAAGTCTGTAAAACTGTACTAGGAGCATTTCTCAAATGTAAGTTCTCATTGTATCACCAACTATTAACATGCTCCTGGTCATGATGGGAGGACAGGCAAGGGACACATGGTCTTAACAGGCTCATCTTAGAATAATATGTAAAGAAATGCCTTTAAGATTTTGAGAAGAGAGTGAAGATATGGTAGTACTATCTAGCACACACTGGATTTCTTTTCTTGCCAAAAATTTTTTTTTTCTGAAGTCCAGAACTTGAAAATCTTTCAGAGATATTGAAAAATCACCTAGCATTAGGATAGGGCCTCAGATGACAAGAAGAGTGATACTGGCTCTGAATGTGGCCATTCTAATGTCAGTGAGGCAGGTGTGAGATCATTAGTGGTCTTGTTTGTTATTCCAGTCATCTAGTCCTTATTGCCTACAAAGTGAATATGGTGGCCAAGACAATTATAATGAGATCCTGGCATTATAATGAGATAAGAACCCAAGCGTAAAAAAGGATCTCCCTCCTTAAGCTTGGGTAGTGATTCTCCTATTTTTTCTCAATCATCTCTCCTTTTTTTTTTCTTTTTAAATATTTGTGCCTCCTGAAGGGCAGCACAGGGACCGCCTGATGATTCACAGTATGTGATTTGTAATCAGACAAAACAGACATAAGTCAAAGGGAAAAAAGAGTAGACAACTGTAATGTAACCTAACTGTAATGTAACCTGACTAAAACCCTTGGCCCTGTTTCTTCACACAATGAGTCTCTCACACTTGTCGGGAAACCCCTGGCCCTGAAAGAACCACCTGTAGTGGAGGAAAGAGAGCTGCTTCTCCATGTCCATCCACGGGGTTCAGCAGCTCCTATTGTCACATGTAGATAGCACCAGCGGCAGCTGAACCATTTTATGTGTTGCTGGTTGCCAGCGGGTGCCTTGCACAGTAGCTCCCAAAGGTTTTTTTAGTCTCCTGGCTCTTCCAGGATTTGTCACTCTTCCTTTTACATCCATGTGGAAGGTTGGAATGTACAAAAATGGAGGAACAGGAGCCCTGAATATGCTCATCAATTGTGCCCAGTACCTTAGACAGCCTATTCCCACTATCTTGTCTTGTTCTCCAGCAGGAGAACGGAACAGGAGTTTGTTTAAAGTGAAAGCTATGCTTTTGTCCACAGGCTTGTTTGCAGATGAGCATAGGATTCTGGAAGACAGAACATTATTCTTCTGTTTTCTCTCAGCTGAAAACTTCTGCTACATTCATCTGCTTAGAAGACATTGTTGATTCCCTATGGGTGAAGTTCCATCTCTTGGCAGGTGAAGGGTAGGGGCACAGTTGTTACATGTCCCATTACAGAGGAGTAGCATTCAGCACACAATTTGTCAGGTAGTAAAATACTGTAACCCACTTTCTCTGCACTTTCCCCCAATGTCCCTCAAAAGTTTCCTTGACTTGGGGGCTATTCTTCAATGCACTATCAGCACATTCAGGTTTCTTTGGAGTATATCCTTCACTCCATGGGCTCTTTGACTTCCATAGCCTTGTTATTAGTGGTACTTTTTTTCAAATAGTTTGGATCTCTCCATTGGTCTACCTTTCTGGTGGCTATTTTGGTCTTCCCTCCACTGTGCACCGTCCTTCTCATCGATGAAGGCAGTAACCAAAAGATCTGCCTATGACATCCTTTTATTGTTAGAGACTTATGGGGAGGAAATAAAAGGAAAGAAGACAACCAAGAGAAGGAGAGGAAAATATTACCTACAGCAGAATATGAGAATGCAGAAAGCCTTGATGAATTTTTAGCCTCATTTGAGAGACACTGTTGCTGCTGGATGACAAATGAGAATCCCTCTAAGGGTGGAAATCCTCCTTGGGAGAGCAATGCCTTGTGAGACTTTCCTTCAGATCTGTTGTTAGTCTCTTGGTACGTCCATCTTCAGCTTTCCTTTCTGTCTTCTAAACAGTGCAAGAAAGCAAAGGCTTTGTTTCTGACCAGGCTAGAGATCCTACTAAAACTGTGTGAGGCATGCTTTTGGAGATTTTTTGGGATTTTAACAACCTCCCATTTTACTTGGGGAGCAGGGAGGAAATTAGGAGGCATTCTCATTGTGTAGACATTATTTCTGCTGACTCACCACTGCTAGTTCTCCCCTTCCCCCTGCTCCAAGATATTTTCATGGATAATGAGTGGGCTCCAACAGTTCTAAAAACACTACTGTGACTGCAGCAGAGGAGTATGTTTTCTGGGTACATTGCCACCCACAGGAAACGACAAGAGGGTTTTGTTGCTGGTTTGGGGTTTTTTTGATATTTCATTAGAATCATGGTATACCTCTGAATCAAGTAGACTGAAACAAATCCCACGTTTATGTTTGTTGTGTGACTTGTGGTGGCATACAATACACCTAAATCCCCAGACATGTGACTGTGGCTAAGCTCTCTCTGTAAACTCCTGTCCTTTTTTGAGCACTCTTACAATTGCATTATTATCTGTCCCTGAACCCTGGTTCCCTGTTCTCTATTGTCAAGAGTCAATCTTCAAAATAAAAATCAAGATATAATGATCAGTAGTAGCTTTGGAGCTATCAAGGTCTGTGAAACAAGAAACATGGTGTTCATCTCACTCCAGCCTCCAGAGACTGGAAGAAATTGTATATTTCTGAAGGTCATCAGATGAAAGGAGCCTCTCAGATCTGTGTGTATGCAGACCACAGTACAGACAAGCCATATTGGAGGGCAGAGGGTGATTTTGCTGTGTGGGTGTCTGTGATGTATGAACCTATGCCCTGAGATTTTACTAACCTTAGCACTTTGTAGGATCAAGAGAACAGAAGCCTTGGTTCTGGCTCAGACACCAAGGGATTGGTTCTGGACAGTGCTGTGCAAACACAGTGGCATCAGAGCTAGCCTAGATGTGAGTCTAGATTTGCTCTGAGCCTCTTCCTGTTCCATTCTTGTCCCTGATTTGAGAAAATTTCTACTTGCTCCTCTGATGAAGCAAAGACCTTCAGGTTTTGCACATAGATCATTCATGTCCTGACCATACTTTTCCCTGATGCCAGGACACCATGGCTTCACTGAACTTTTCCAAATAGTAGCCTCCTGCCTGGAAGGGAAAGCAACTCCCTCCCTGTGGCCTCAGCATCTCTGACACCTGCATGTAAAGAGGCATCAAGGCAAGAGCTAAATCTAGGGAAAAAAATAGTTCTCTCATGTCTATATGGGAGGAGGACAGTCTCTGTTTGTGTTAATCATGGCCAAACAGGAAGCAAAAACCCAGATCTCTTCCTTGGCTGGAGGCTGAAGGATGGGGTTGGGTGTCAGGAGTAAATAGGGTCAAGAATAATAATGCATCTTGCCTCTTTTCATCACTTTGGGTATCTACAGGCACTCCTCCCACGGCTCTTCATGTTGTCAGGCTGTTGCAGAAATCTCTGAGATGTTTTGTGAAGGACCTGCAGAAAATAAAGGGAGTTCCAGAAGAAGATGGAAGCAGTTAGAGAGCTCAGAAGAGTATGAAGGCCCACAAGGCAAAATATGTATTTGCTCTTTATTACTCAGCTGATGATTTTCCATTCCTTAACTGCTCCCTCTCCACAGTCTGCTTTTAATAAGAAAGTAAACCACTGGTAATTGAGTGATGAGTATTTCAAAGGTCATGAGTTATGCGCCAAAACTTCAGGACCTTGTTCAAAATAATGGGATAAAAAAAACCCTATATATTTTATGTTTCTATGATTTTCTTTTTGGTATCTGGTTCTGTAGTAACCTGTCATTTTAAAACTTCTCTCCCTACAACTTCAAATATATATTTTCCTTCATAAAAACATAGTTTTTCTCTTGAATTTGGTACCTGGGGTTAGAAAAGAGGAAAAAAAACCCAAGCTAAATATAGAATTAATAAAAACCAAAACAAAACCCCAAAATTTTAAAATTTTAAGTATTCTGATTTGATGACACTGAACTACTGATGATATTAGTGTATAGGATATGTATATGTATATGTATATGTATATGTATATGTATATGCATATGCATATGTATATGTATTTGTACTGGTGGGTTTATGGCAATAGTCAATCATGATCTAAATCTAAGGCAAACCTGAAAGGATCTTTTGTAGTATTGGAATTTGGTGGAACATACAAATACCTAACAAGTTTCAATTTGTTTGCAAAATCAAAACAGAAGGACTCTGGCTTCCTTTTTTGTAGACCCACTATAAAATACAATAAAATTAGCATCAGTCTTCATGTATGAAGAATCAGAGTAGAGTCTGGTACATATGAGTGATATAACAGCATATATATTTTTGAGCAATTAGTTCCAGGATGCTTTTAGGAGCATGGGGAAGCTGATGGGAATAGTACAATGATGGTGAAGTACTATGAAAGAAGATGGATGCTGGCCCTACAGAAGCTGTAAGAAACATTGAAAGCAGAGTTCTCAAAATGCACATGTAACTCCTTGTTAATGCACAAAAGCAAATGGCTTGCTAAGTTCATTCTCTGTCCAAGAGGAGCAATGGGAGGTTTTGGATACATAGTGGTTCTTCAGTTCTTCCCTTTCTTCTGCTGCTGCAACAGGACGTAGGGGCAGAAAAAAACTCCAGGAAGGAGCCATCTCATCCAGTTCCCAGCCATAGACAGATAGTACTAGATCTGGGTTTCCTGTTGTGTGTGGCCATAACATAACAAGGCAGTCTTGCCTTGGGATTATGGTTTCTGAAAACCAGTTACTTATGGTGTGATGAGAGGAGGGAATTTTCTGCTCGGTGGGGCAGATGCACCCCTGACCTGCATGCGGGAGCAACCCCTGGCTCAGCACAGGTTATCCCTATTCACAGAAAGAGGAGGAATGTACTTTGTTCTTTTCCCCTCTCCTTCCTCAGGGCAAAATGAAAGCTGTGCCTGTTATCTACACAAAGATGAGGGATATTTTTGCAATGCTCCTGTCCCACCTGCATTTTTTCTGTCTGTTACAACCCTTCTTCAAACTCCTTGTTTGTACTAGCTACTTTCACCTAGATTTGCCAGAGGACCGGGGTTTTGGAGGGTGACAAGTGAAAAAAAAAAAAAAATAAAAAAAGGGAAATATGGGTAGAAGAAAGGGGAGAGAGGATCCCTGTTTATGTGCCAAGCAAGGGAAAGGCAGCAGCACTGTGAGATCAGCCTCTGCTCAGTGCTAGTAGGCTTATACTGCAAACAGCACTGATAGGAGCCAAGCTGCATTCATTCTTCGGTCTGTGGAACCATTTGAATGAAGCAAATCATTGGTATTTTTTAAACAGATTTTTACTGACTTTTCACATATTGATGTGATGTGCAATTTTAACGTCGATCTCTCAGCAGAAGATCAAAAACTGGTGTTGAAATCGACTCTTTCCAGGAAGACAAAAATTTGATTGTACTAGGACCTCATTTATCTCTTTCCCATTGCATGCACTTTGTGTGGTGACAGCACCTTCAAAATAGATGTGTTAACACATCTGGGAGCTTAAGCTGGGTGGAATTGACTGTGTAAGGATGCAGAATGTCAGATTATTGAGTGCTTGGGAATGTCTGTATTTTGTGGTTCTAAAATGCTAGCTGAATAAGCAGCATAAGAGATCATAATAGCATTGCATGGGTTTTACACCTAGCACTTATGTGGCTCTTTCCTCTCTGATATTTTACATTTTTAGCTTAGATATTTTGGTACAATAGAGATATCCCATGGAATTGCTTAACCGTGCTGCTGTGAATTATTTTCATTAGTGCCTAGGAGTACCTAAGACAATAGCTCTATTATGTTAGGCACTGCTGACACCTGTTGTAAGAGAAAATCCCTCCTACAAAGGTTTTGCAATCTAAATAATTAGTCATGGACTGAGAGGGGAAGGTAGAGGCAAAATTCCAATGTGCGGTTTTGGAGAAAGAGAGGAAAGAAATTGGAATAATTTTAATTTTTAAACATTTGAGATTTTGGGGATCTTGTTTCATCAAAAGAACAAGCCATGTTAATTTCACAGTCAGAAATTACTCAGGGAGCATCCATTAAAATTGCTTTTCTCCACCATCTCGGTAAGGGAATTCCTTAATACAGGGGGGAGCACTGCCCCAACAGGAGCCATCCCTTGAAGGGGTGTCAGTGAGTTGAAGGCCAGCTGATGGTTTAGCTCACAAAAAAGCCCAGTTTGGCACATCTCCCACCAGCCCCTAGCGATGTCTTTCACAATTCTGGTGAGCACAGCACACACACAGTCTGCCCCCAGGAGTCATATGGTCAAAATAAGCCATCTTTTGCTGTTTAATTTCACTTTGCTGATGCTGTATGTTTTGAATGGATGCTTTCCAAAGCTGGTAGCATTCATTTTTTATTGAGGGAAAAGTGTATTTTATCCACTTGTCTTGTATGCAAAATGTCTGTCCTGCTACAGCTCAAACTTCCATTAAAAATTTACCATGGAACAGAACTGAGCATAAAATATGTGAGCCTGCACAGATCCTCCTGTGAGCCTTAGCCAGGTAACTTTCAGGGTGTGGATTTAAGGTCTTGGTAGAAAAGCAGCAACCCCCCCCTCCCTTTACCTATATGCAAGCAATTGAGCAAGACTCTGCCCTTATGGAGGAGCCCCTCCAGTCATTATGAAAATAATTTCAACTGCATTTGCATAATTGAGAAGCTGCATGGAGGGGTTGTGTCCTTCCTCCCTGACTGTTGGAAAGGATTGCTTTAGCATGTTTGCTGAACTGTTGAACAGATAATTTTTTGAAGTGATACTGTTTGTTCATAAGCCTATTAGACTGTGCTATTTTTAATTCTTTAATACAGTGTGTTATACAAAAAAATACGAAAAGCAAATCAAGTTAGTTACCATAGCAGGTAGCCTCTTGGACTGCAATCAGTGAAGCTGATATTAACATGGAGAAAGGCTCATTAACTTTAGCAGAGAAACCCTTTCCTTGCAGCTAATAAATGAGTCATACAGGTACACATTTTTACAGAAACTAGATATTTTTCCATCACAGTCAACTGAACTGCCCATATTTTATAACCATCTGTCTGCTTAGGGGTGTGTGTGCGCGTGAATTGTGTTGTTTAATGTACTTTAAAATCCCAGCTTCAAAAGCAGAAGTAAGAATAAAGGATTTGTTTACTCATCAATATTTCCATTAAGGCTGGAAAAAGATCTTCTAAGTAGCACAGAAGTTTTGCCTGATATTATGTCATTTAAGGAGCAGAATGTAGTTTGTATCATATAAACTGCTTACTTGTATCAGAATAACTTTCATCCTGTGATATGGATTTTAATTGTGTATCTGAGGCTCTGATCCTCAGGATTCATTAAACATCCCCTTGTCTAACCCTCCACTCATTAGCTGCTGCCTGACACCTTTGTAGCTGTCTCCAGCTTTTTTGAAGGGCCTACAATAAATAAGACTGCCCTGTGGCAAAAGGTAAAATGCGAATGTTTTGTTCTGTTTTTCTTTACATTTGGGGGGAGCTGCGCACCCTGACAGACACCTGATAAACTCTGCCAAATGAGGTTGATCAGGGCTCTGCACAAAGCACATCTCAATACTTCCCTTCCTCTTGGTCGAATGTGAGGACTGTTTCTGGTGTATCTTCTCTGCTAATATATTTTCTCATCTTCAAAAGTAGTAATAACTTTCTGAAGATATGAGTTATCACCACCATGTATGCCAGCTAGTCTTCAGTGAGAGAGTTAATGAGAATATATAACATAAGTTTCTGCAAATCTTAGAGGTTGGCCCTCTAAGAGGATTTTCAAACTGAATTGGCTGATTTCTTTGGTTTGCCACTGAATAAATAAAGAGCATATTGGATTGTGTCATTCAGTTTGTACTACTGCTTCTTTGCATCTCTAGACACAAACATTCCTCTTGATGTTATAACACAACGCTTTCTCCTGAAAGGAGAGCAGATGAACTTCTATGTTCAGGCTGGCAACTCCAAGGCAGCAATGGTCACAGTGAAGGCTTCATATAGCTGAAGATGAAGAGCACTAACACTCCAAATCTGTCTATTTGTCATTTTGGTCAACCAAAACTGTTATTGTACCTGACAGTTTTTTTTCTGACAATACACAGAATTTGAAATTAGGTCCCCTACTATCAAAGTGCCACAGTGGCATGATGCATGAAAAGTCACCCTTCCAATCCATGATTATCATAGACATTTTGACAGAATTAAATGGGGTTTTTTTGTTTGGTTTCTTTTTGGTGCCAGAAGGCTCCTTGGTTCTCTCTTTCTGTAAGTCAGAGTGAGCTGAAGTGAGCCATGTGTTCTGGCTAGCACATAGAATTTATACTTTTGGTTTGCCTGCATTGTTCTGATGCTTGGGCCTGGGAAGCTGTGGTCTGGGTTGTTTAGCACCTGAGAACTGAAGTGTTAGAGACACACCAGAGAAGAGTGAACCAAGATAAACTAAATCATGAGCACCCCCTCTCTGAAATGCAAAAATAAGAACAGTGACCAGTCCTTTAGTTGGTATTAATTGGGCTCTGAATGTACAGTGTCCTGTGCCTTATCCAAAAGATGGTGATGGCACTTAGAGTATGTATGTTTTCCTGAGGCATGGTGTGGATAGGTGGTTAGAATTTAAACCTCAGAAGACAAAAATTGGTCTCATGTAGCAAGAAGAAAACACTTCTATAAGCTGCTGAACATCTGGTCTTCCTTATTTTTCTTTATATTTTTGTTCAAGGCAGAAAATCAGCTGGGTATCACACAAATCACAAGAGCAAGGACATTGCTTTGAGGATCTGAAATTAGCATTACTTCCACTGGAGGCAATAATTCTGGTGAACCAATCAGTGCAAAACAGACATCATTCTCTGAACTAAAAGTTGTCTTTTTATTTCACTGTTCATATAATTTATTTCTTTTAATGCAAGCACTGTCATTCCAGTATTCAAATTACAAATTAGCCTTTGATCTAGATGGAATATTTCAGCAAACAAATGTATTGTACTCTTATACTTGGTATATTTAGATTAATTAGATCTTCCTTATTTTAGAGCAAGAACTTCTTTAGAAAGAACTAAGAAATGCAGTAAAGCCTATTGATTAAATGAGCTCACATATCACATATACATGTGGTTGATAAGAGCCACTTAAAATTTCCTGAGTAGAAAAGAGAATTCAGCATTTTCATGTGGCTTCTATTAGTGTGTTCATTAAACATTCATGTCATTTTCTTCCTTTTCCTTTACTTGTCTAATAAATATACCATTACAGCCATTAATTGCCCAGAGTTAAGTTGTTTAAGTGCTATAAGATATGCCAAGTAAATTGTTGGTTCCTGAGGTATTGGTTTTCTGTCTAGCTATCTGGTATTTTTGCAGTCCCTTGAAACTCCAAATTCAATCATCTCCACAGCAGCAGAAAGGTAATTGAAACATTAGGCACAGCTCAGTCCCCAAGGGAATGAACAAACAAAAGGTAGGCAAGCTTACTGTGGCGTTCTACAAAGGTGCATATATTCTGTATTAGGGGGAAAAGAATCTTTACTACTACAATCAAAAAACTACTGCAGTGAGAATTCATAACATTATTGGGATAGTACAAATGGAAATCATGTTTTCACCATTAATTGTATAAACATGGTGTTATAAAATAGTTTAAGTAGCCTGGCAGGCAGACAGACACAGCTTGTGGGAGCTTTGAAATCCACAGCTCAGGATCATTCCTGATTTGGGGAAATCTGGAAACGTCAGTCCTCACCTTAGATTATTGTTCTATAAAACACCCACATTTATTTCACTTAATGCTTAGCCTGTGCAAAGCACTTGCAGATCTTCCAGAAGTATAGTCCCCCCACCCCTGAAGGACAAGGTAGATATGCCAATGCACTTTAGGAAAAGAGGAAAAGAGGTGATTTATTACCTTGAGGTGACAAATTACCTTGAGGCGTTGCAAGAAGTAGGGCTGCTGCTGCTATCTAGGAGGATCACGAAGGGAGAGACAGTAGACTCTTTGTGGGCAGGCCTAGACAAAATAAACCCTGAGCTGCCATTTTGGCAGACTTGTAAATAGGAGAATAGGGTGGGGTTAGGCAGTGGATACTTAGACAAGTCAAGTAGGCAAATGGAGAATGACAAGGGACTCTGAATGTAGCTCCAGGAAGAAGAAGTGAGATGGTAATTAGGGAGGCAGCCAAGGGAGTGGAGGTTGCTTTTGGCAAAAGCCAACAGACAAGAAAGGGAAGCTGAGCATACGACAAACCATAACCAGGATATGTTGGTCACTGAAGGAAGATTTAATGAGATTGTCTTCAAGAGAGAGCACTAAAAAAGAGTATAATTTCCAAACAGAGATGCTAGTTGCCTGCTGGCTTCTTCAAAAGGTGAAGCCCTAAATCCACATAATCCATTATCCATCCCATAATCCTGTTTCCTCTAGCTGAGTGTATGATAGGGTCCCAAAATTAGTTTGGCAGGATGACTTTTAGTCTCCCCTCCAGCTTCTCCTGCAGTGCTGTTAGCTCAGTAGAGGCTGCCCAGCTGCTGCAGATAAGAAATAGAGGTGTTTTGGCTTACGTGTGTTTCTCAGCCAGTGACTGTCAGCCGGAGTTGTCCAGGTGTAAGGCTGCCTTGTTTGGTGTGACATGGCAGGTTAGTTGAAGCAGGCAGAACAGCCTCTTGGTGTAGAATTGTCACGAGCTGTTCACAGGAGCTCACATTTCCTGGAGACCTCATTGCTGAATGAGAAAACATAATTTTTGTATTTGCTTTCTGCTTGGAGGCCATTCTGCCTTTGTTGCAGGTTGCCCTTTGTGTCAGGGGGACTACACATTTGTATGTACTTCTTGGACACTTCAGGAGACATGGACTCAGTTACCCATACTAAGGCTATGAGTGTCTTCTGGGATCAACCTAGTGGATGGGTCCTGGCCTAAGCCCACTTTGGGGAATAACAGACAAATGGCAGATGTATTATCTCTTCAGACAGATGTTTTGTGATTGAGTCTGTCACTTTGAAACTTTATATTTCTAAATTAATCTCTACACCGTACCTCAGCAATTTATGAACAGAAGTCTTGTCTCTGTCTCTTCAGTGCTTTTAGGTCTATGCAGTGTGGTTTGTAGAATGCTCCCAGTTTTCTAGGCTTTGTGTTTCACTGTCCTCCCTTCTGCTGTAAAGAGCTTCTGCTCTGGAAAATGGCATGTGCCTGGACATGTCTGGAAAATGACAGTAGCACATTTCAAAACAGAGCTTGTGAAGAAAATTTGCCCTCACTACACTGTAGGAAGGCCTTTTCCTCTGTCACATTTTGAAGATGTTATCAGCTTTGCAACTACTCTTCTGCCCACAAAATACCCCTTGGTAGACTGATCATGATGCTAGACAGAGGAGAACAATCTGTTACTCTCTTGGTATTTTGTAGAAAAGGTATATTATATTATATTATATATTAAATAATCAGGATAAAGAATTATAGGCTTTATTGCATTGAAATGTTTCTAAGATCCTCCCAGTTATTAACTGTAAAGTCACCTTCTTCTTGCAGAAAAAGAAGCAAAAATACTTTTCATGCATTGAAGCTACTATCCTCTTTCTACTTCATTGTATCTTCAGTTAATTATAATCGTGCTAATAAAAATCACTCCTTGGGAAGTAAAGGGCTTGACTTAGCTCTCCCATCATCCGTGCAGAAAATCCCTCTGTTTAAGGGGCAGGATCTTCTGCAGGTGACCACTTTCCACCAGTCTTTACTCAGGCATGAGTCAGCTGTCTCGCAAAGTCAGCAGGGGCCTTTTCAGCAGCTTCAAACAGCTTCTGGATCAGATGCTGCCTGAGTATGCTTGCTGAATAGGAGGGAGCAGGAAGCATTTTGCTGCCTGTGCTGTCTGAAGCTTGAAAAAGATAAATTTTACAATTTACTCCCTTTCTGTCTTGAACACACCTTTCATAGAAAGCTACACTGGGTACCTCCCGTTCACTGTGCACAAGGTATATTTCACTCAGCTTACCTCTGCAGTGAACATGTTCTGCTGCAGCAGTTTGTGCCACGTACAACAGAGAGAGCCAGGTGGGAGATGGGTGTGAGGATTGCAGTCAGATTGGGGTGCAAAGGGAAGTGACTAGACTGTTCCCAAAGTCCTGTATGGAACAGAGTGCCCAGGAATAATCCTTCTCTCTGCAGTTTGCTGACTTCTTTGTCAGGCATGTTGTGCAAACAGCATTTCACAGAAAATCTCTGCTAGTGGTCAGAGATTTCTGACATCCCTAGTCTGCCATCATTAAAAGTTACAACCTACCTTTTTAATGAAGTTTTTTTTTCCATCAGTTATAAATATTCAGCAATGACTAAATACTTAAGAATCACATTTTATTCTTACAAAATTCCATCGTTGCATTTCCTATGAATAAATTAATGCATGTGGGAACTACAGGGATCTTGTGCCAGGAGATCTCTATCACCATGTTCTGCTGAACTACAGAGCTGAGTTGAACATCGTCATGTACATAAATTAGTTTCACATGCAAAAATTGGCAGATGTCACAAATTATTTCTTCAAAAATCCATCCTAATAAAGCATAGACAACCCCACTGGAATAAGCAGGATTTCCCAAAGCATGTAGCATTTTGACTGTGTGTTTTGGAGCTATTATAATGTAAGTGGAGTAAACATTTGGCCAATACAGAAAATGGGCATATCTCCCACTTATGAACCCTGCTGTGGTTTCTGCATTCTCTCAGCAAGGACTGTGGGATTGGTTTCCATAGGAACCATGGGAAAATGAAGGAAAAGCACTTACCTGAAACCCAGTTGCATAATATTACCACTGCAAGACTGTAGTGAGGCATTGGATACAGACCCCCAGACTGGCAGTCATCCGACCCTTTGAAGTGTAGGGCATCCCTGCCATTCCCTCAGCTTGGGAAGGCACATGGGGCCTGCACCCTGGGCTCTGATGTGGCTGGGTTCCGAAGTCTGTGATGGAAGATGGAGTTGCAGTAGTGAACACCCAGAATTACAGAGGCCTCTTCAAACGTGAAGCATTTGGCACAGCCCCCTCAGAGGCCTACTGATTTTCAGAGCAGTATTTGGATGATGGGAGAATTGAGCATCTCCTCAATATTTCCTCTGGATGGATATGCAAAATGCATGGGTATGCAGCCCAAAGACATAATCCCAAGTGGGCATGGCTGGTTCATCTTTGTGCTTTTAGCTCCTCCTACTCCTTTTCAGAAAGGCATCTGCATCTCCCCCTCTTCATTTTCTTCTGGTTTGCTACATCAGCTGAAGGGAAAGGCTCAGTTTGTTCTCTCTCTGGGCCTGGGGTCACAAAAACAAGTCCCTGCCTCCTTTAGCTTCAGGCCCAAAAGCAGACTGCCAGTGGTGACTGCCCAGTGTGGGGAACACACTTTGATGTGCATGATTTAATGGAGCATGTGAGGTTCATAAAGCCTGGTCCACAACAGGAAACCATCAGCTTCCATTCCCCACTTAGACCTTCACTGTTTCTGACTTTGGAGTCTCAGGTATTGTTTTATCAGCCTGCACTCTGCACTGTAAGATGGCAATAAGGAATTCCTTGCCCCTTTTAAGATGAAAAATATATTTGGCACTAAACTTTCTGTTCAAAATTAGCAAATTTCCTCTGCAAAGCACTATCACTGGTCCAGCAACTTCTTGTGACTTTAAAAATAGGGTAGTGTATCTAAAGGCAATACCACCATTATGGTGAGGTGAGGGAAGAGAAAATTGTGTGTTGTGTTAAAGGTTTCAGAAAGGTCTGAATACCTTGTGGAATGCATAGAGTCTGAATACCTTGTGGAATGTGCAATGTGTCAGTGCAGAGATATATGTGTAATGCACAGGTAATCATTCCCTCATAAATACAAATGTAGAAGAATGGCAAGTTAAATTAATTGCTCTGTTGTGAAATTGTAGTATTTTTCAGGGCTGATACTCAATCCATTGCAAAATATCTTGGAAGCCTGTTTATGAAAATGCATTTCTGGAATCTGTTTATTCACCTGACTTCTCTTCATGTGATGCAAACTGAGGAGTCTACCACAAGCTTGGCATTTATTATATAGATTGGTCTAAAAAAATAGGCAATAATTGTCTGCTTCTTAGTCTTTGAGCATCAGAAAAAGAAAACTGTTTTAAAATCCTGGCTCTACTTTTTAAGTTCAGGAAGAATCACTTGTAATGTTTTTTCCATTCCATTTCAGTGGAATGTTGTCCTCTGAAGGATTTAAGAGAGTGGTGATGGTTTACTGTTGAAAATAAAATGATAGTGTTTGCTGTCATATCCATCAAAGAAGCAAATCACTGGGAGAGCTACTTTGCTAAGACTAGAAAGTAACTAGGTTTGGTTTTATTTGCATGGCATGTTTCTTTTGGCCCAACAAAAAAAAACCCTCTAAATGTGCCCTGGAACCTAAAAATGGTTCTGAAAAATCATGGGATCTCTATGTCTTCTGCAAGTGCCATCAGATTGGGTTGTACTATATCTGAGAACATGATTCATGTAATCCAGAAATGAGAGGAGTCCTTGGTCTCTCCTATTTCTTTCTCTGCTACCTTGCTGTACTTGATGATACTATATTAACAATTCTGAAGTTGTAGATGACTCTTTGTGAAGGAAGGGAAGTATTCAATGGCTTGAGACACTTTTTTAGGATCTGTTCCCAGGAGCTATGCTAGAAACCATACTCATTGACTCTGGTACCCCTACAAATTGTAGGTAGGCCTTGCGTTTGGTTTGGCTACTGCCAGTGACATTGCAGGACTTGGCTTGTTCACTTGTGCTTCTACTTCCACTCCCTGCCTACATAAAGATCTCTGTGGGAAAAGAGGTGTTTTGGGTGTGGGAGTATTTGGACTGGACACTGAAACTGCAAGAACTTCCAGCCTGATGACTGGTAGATGCAGTCCTGATATCCAAGTGACTGCTTCAGCCCCTCTGCCTGCCCATGTGTCTCAACATCCCTGTTATGCATAGATAGCAAAGCACCCTTCCTTGCATCCTATACTTTGCTCCAGCAGAATCTGTGTGACTGTTCCTGGATGAACGCCTAGATCTGGAGCTCATCATTATGTGATGAGCCAATTCTGCCCAGCATGTAGCCTGATGCCTAAGTATGTGGTTTGGGATTCTAGGCAGCAGAGATTTCTTAAGGGGAAAGGTCTACAAAAGCACTTGTCTGCAGCGGGTGATGAATGTTTCAGGAAATTTAGTGTATCTGACTGTGCACTGCAGCACCTTTTCCACAGTATTTTGGAACTGGTTTTGAGATGGGAGAAAATGGATTTTGCATGTAACATATTTTTGCATATTACTTATAACCCCCATTGGGATACACACATTAAGCCACAGCACGCATCTGTAGTAGTAGCAGCCTTTGATTGACACAGAGTCACAGGATAGATGTATTGCTCAGAAGGCAAAAGAGGAAACAGAAAGCACTCTGGTGAAATCGCAAAGAGTAGGGATATATTCATACCAAAAATATTGTTTAAGAAATGGAAATCTAGTTCTTGTAATGCTAATGGAGTGGAAACTAATCTTCTACTTGTGTCTTACCTGCCAGAGTGGAAGCAGGATAAAAGGAAATTTCAAGTGCAAATAGCCAAGGATACCAAGGGCAATAATAAATTATTTGCTGTAGATCAGAAACATGAAGTTTTCAAGACAGACAGTGTCTGTACTAGGCCATTAGAGTGTGAAATGGACAGACTCATTGCACAGATGCTAAATAGTATTTTTGTCTTGGCCTTAAAGGCAAAAATTATTGGAAAATAAAGATTCTCAGTTTATTTTCTGTTACAGCTATAGCTGGTAAGCATGAACTATGGAGGCAAAGGCGTAAAAAAACCTCAAGACATTCCTTAGTAAAAACGAACTAAAATTAAGGCAGAAATTTTATGTACTAAAAGAAAGAAAGGAAAAAAAAAAGGTGTCTGTAGTCCACATATAGCTGTAGCAATAGAAGATGTTGGAAGACACCAGATCTGAGCAGGTAAGATGAAGGGACCAGACCGCAATGAAAATTTCAAGGTGAAGGTGAGACTATGGGGTTTGTATCCAAATTTTCGGATTTTTTACTACACTGTTCCTGACATGTCTGAACATGTCCAGACATGTGGTTTTTCCCTCTTTCTCCAAAGTGAATATCCACAGGGAAAACTACTCCTTTTCTATCTTTGTCTGGTGTCATGGGGTAGCTGGTTGTGACTAAGTCAGAACCTACCAGTATATTCAAGTTGCTTCAGTTGTTTCTTTCATTGTGCACTGCCAATTTGCAATGCCCTTCCCTAAACTGAAAATTAACTACAATTGGGTAGCCAAGTAGTCATTTTCACCAGGGGCTTTCTGATGTTCTTCATAAGGCGTTCCATGCCTCACTAACCAAATCACAACCTAATCAATGAGGTGCATCATCAGGGAATCTGCCACCTAACTAGTCCCTCCCCTCTTCTGGGTCATTACAAAGCATGCTGAAGCACAGTGGCCCTAATGCTTCTCCTGACAACACCCTGCTTTCTTGCTGAAAAATGGCTGGTCTTGTATGCTGTTCATTTCCTGCCTATTAACCATATTTTAATCTATGACAAGACCTATGCACCTCACTTCTACTGCTCTAATAGCCCTGATAAAAGCCTTCAGAAATCCTGAGCGAGTATCAGTTCTGATGTTTACCTCTAAGCCTTTGTTTGGGGTCCAGTCAATTCATCTTGCTGAAGCCACAGAAACAAAGGATGAAAGTAGGGAAGGTGGCAAACATGACAGACATGGAAGGAAAGGAATATTGCCTTCTGTGAGATTCTAAGATTAAAGACTGTAGGACAACCTCATCTTCTACCTGTGATAATGATAGGATAAATAAAATAATAAGTACAGAGTAAAACCTCGAACATCAGGAGCACCAGTAAGACCTGCCCAAACAGTCCATTGTGTTGACTCTTCCTGGCCAAAGGGCTCAATTCTGCATCCATGTTGTCTGATGTGGGGAAGGTGTCCATAGCTGCCTCCTTGAGTGCCCAACCACCCATCTCCCAAGACTGAGCTCACTTTTGTAGGGGTTTGGGGCACTAGTCATCAGCTGAGGGCTTATCTGCAGGACAAAAGCTGTGGTTTTCCATACTTTAGGCACCAGAACCTCTGCTGCTTTGCACTGCCTTTCCAGAGAGCCTGCATGGCCCAGGAAACAGTTTGGCCAAATAACTATGTTTACACAGCAAGCTGGCATTCACTTTGAAAAACTAGTTTCATCTTACTGACATAAAGATGTCATTTGGAGTCTCTCTTCGCAAAACTCCTCTCCTCTGCCTGGCCAGTAGGAACAGGATCATTAAAATTTCACCTTCCTGGGCTCCAGGATTCTTCACTGTACTCTTATATGAGCTTTTCAGCCCTTAACGAGCAAGTAACCGGTTTTCTCCTTATGGACAACTTTCTGTGTCTTGTTAAATGGCACACTCAGAGATGTCCTGTCACTGGGATGTCCTCATTAGCCCATTCACTGTGGACAGTGGAAGCAGTCTGACAAGCATGACTGCATAGACTCAGATGGTTGCAGGGTTCCTCACTGAGTTCCCTTGGGCCTCATTTGTGGCAGTGGGAGTCCAAGCAGCTTCTGCTCATGTCAAGCAGCCAAGCTGACTCCTCACATTCTTTCCCTGTGGTTAAAACCAGGGTCTTACAGATATAACTCCATGTAGATGCCATACCAAACAAGTGGGTGAATGATGTTCTTTCCTCTTTGCCCCATCAGGCCATGAAGAGATTCATTCTCTTTGGGGATGCTAAGGACCCATATGGGATTTATCTTGTGTGTGCCTCAGGTTGCCTTGGCAGAGAAGACTGTGGATGGCAATGTTAGGGCTCACCTTGGTAATGTGACCTCAGTCTGCACTCAGAGCACCATCATGTTGGGAACCCAAGCTCTGGTTTCTGTGTATTTTCTGCTGCTTACTTTTCTTTGACAATTCCTCCCTCCCTAAACTGTGATATCTGCATGAAATGTCTTTCTCTCTCTGTGTGCGTAGGCTTTTAATAGCAAGCAGAGAATCAGGTAGCAGATCAGTTGTACATCATTCTGTTGCACAAGATGTGATGTTCAGTGCATGAAGATTTCTAGGCAGAGTTTGTAGCTGATGACTTGCACTGATTCTAGCGATAAGAAAACTACTTTTTGGAAAAGAAATAAAAAAAAAAGAAACAGGGAGATTGAAAGTAAAGGCAAATTCAGCTAAATACTAAAAAATATTTAAGGAAAGGTTGGATCTATGAGATACCTGTTTTCTAAACTGTCTGGATGCCAGTGATCTGTGATGGGACCCAATGTTATTCAAGCACAAATCTCAGGAGACATCTCACCATCCAGGGCAGGGGAGCTGTGGCAAATAATTGACATGGCCCCAAATACACCCATTACTGGGGAAGCTGGGGCTGGGATCTGCATAAGGGATATGGCAGGTCTTCCCCTGGTGCTCTAGAGTGATCTGATCCCAGTTAGCTCCTTCTGCCCAGAACTGACCTTGACCCTGGCAGAAGACTAGAGACTAGATCAATTCCAGACACTACCTTTTCTTAACTGATTATTGGAAAAGAGAATTTCAAATCTAGTTGTGATTTTGTCCAGCAGCAGATATTTGTCTTTGTAGTCTGTTGTGAAACTTGGCTTATTGCTGTTTATGTTCTGATTTTTTTTCTTGAGCTGTACTCTGTGCGGTTCTCAATATTAACCAAATACACTTTAGAATTCAATTTGGCTTCCCCTAAGGAAGAAACACAGGAATTGGAAGAGGTTTTTGCATAATGCTGGGTCATACTAGGCAACTTCTCAGCACTTTGTACATTTAGCAGATTCTGAATCCTGATTCTTGTAGAAGGAAGTAGTAACCCTCACAGGCACTAAATGCTCCTGTGACTGAAGACAAAGAATTACCGGTGGGTTGCATGATTCATCTCTACCCTCACTGCTGAATGTATGAGACAAAAATAAAGCGTTTCAAAATCATATATCTTATCCCAACAAAAAATATAAAAAATCAATACTAAAATAGTACATTCTGAGCAAAGTTCCCCTAAAACAGTAGGACAGCAGTTTCTATTTTTAAATTGATTGTCTGATTTAACTTTTTTTTTTTTCAGTAGAGGAAACAGCTGCACTTTGCTATAAGAAGGGAAACTCAGTCTAATAAATTGGAAGAGAAAGGTATCTTGTCTTTACATTAAACACATCCTAGAGGTTCTTTACTAACATAACTGTGTTAACAATTTCTCATCATCACAACTGCTGACGCAAGCCATGGACTCATTCTGACTCAGAATACATTCTGAGAAAAGATATGGAGTGAGGTGACACCAACCTGGACATTCTTCTCCTGATGTAGCAACCTCTGGAGTATAAATTAGACCTTGACTTTATTTTAGCCACAGTTTTTCACTTTGATACCAATGCTCTTACTCTTTTGGATGTGCAGAGGACACCATAACAGTGTCCTACCCGCAAAAACTAGCCTAAACATCAATGGATTCATAAGGATATAAATGGCAGGACAGATAGAATCTCCTGCAGATTGTCTTTAGAACAGGTTTCCCAGGAAACTGAGTTATGCCCCATCCCAGACCTACATTCCTGAGAGAATTAACTTAGTGGGCTGAGGAAACATCCCCCCTATTCTTCTGTGAGCAGCCTTTTTGTCAGCCTCAGTGGCTCTTAGCCATGTTTCCAGCACACAAACCTGTACAACGTTCAGCTTGTTGTAAGATGGAGTCTCTACAACTCCATTGCTTTCCAGGCATCCTATGCAGGCTATTCTTTGGTCTGCTCCTTTTTAATGCCTCTCGTGATGGTGGTCTGAGCTATGCCTTTAGCTCCATGATTATTCTTCACCTCAGTGGCTGCCCACCTGTAGCTGTGAGCTACATCCATGCATCCTGCTGTTGCTGTTTGTCCCTGGGAAGCAGCATTTTGCTTGGGATTGGACTTTGCTGTGTTTCAGTATCCCTGCACTTTTTTTAAGGCCTTTCACTTAGGCCCAGTTCTCCATGGACACATGACACTATAACCCCAGTACTACAGATAAAATGAAAAAGATGAAAAAAATAGATGAAAAAAAATAGTAGAGAGGGAATGTGTTGGTTTTGACAACGATCCTCTATCAGGTGATGATACAGCATGCATCAGGGGTGCTCCCTTCTCCCTTGCTGACTGCAATCATCAGGTGTTTGGCTCAGTGCACTCTGGGAATTGCAGGCTGGTGCAGGTGAGAGCACAGAGGGCAGAGCTCTTCATTTCAGTATACTCTATTAGCAGAACCTCCTGCAGTGAGACAGTGCTGGCTATGGCTTTTGTAGGTTTCTATCTGTAGGTTTCTGTGATTAGAGGTCTAGGCTTCTGACATATGGTTGCCCCATCCTACTACATCCAAGTTCAGATATCAGTTCTGGAGCACCTGGGAAAAGTAAGTGCCCTCAAAATGTGAATTTGCCTCCTTCTGGTATTTCTCTACTTCATACCATATATTTCAGTTCAGCAGCTCAGTTCCTTGCCCTATCTTGCCACTTTTTCTGAACCAATTTAATGCAAACAGCCCTTTAGGTGATATGGAAAGCACCTAGTAAATGAGCTAGATGAAAGAGTAAGCCTCCAATGAAAGAGTAAGCCATTACCTGCATTGGTTACAGCCTAGCAAAACACTCTACCTTAATAGCAAGAAAACATTTTAGTTTGTAAGAATTAGAATCAGATAGTTATCATGGTACTGACAGGCAATTATAATGATGATCTCTAGTCTGAGTGGCAGTGATTGTCTCCAGGCTCTGGCATGGATTTTGACCTCACTCAGTAAGTCACAGAAGGGCAGAAAAAAAAGTGCCTTTTACTGCAGCCAGCAAATGCCTTGACTCTCCCAGAACTGCATTGCTGAAGATACGTGAACCAGCAATCAGTAAAGAATATCCCCTGATGGCTGAGATATTGCCTCTCTATCATGTTAAATAACCAATGGCAAGACACAAGCCAGATGAGCTGGGAAGTTATCAGTTTGTGCACAGGTTATAATCAAGTGGAAGAAGTGCTTTTGTTGTTTCATCTTTGTGGGTGAGTCCCTTGTGAGCTCTGCTCTACCTATAAAAAAGTAAAGAAATTCCTGGGAGAATGATAAATACAATGTAGTAAGGCAACATCTTGGTTGATTGAGGGTTATTTGTGCTGCTTTTTTTTTTTTTCTTCCAGCCTGCAGTGTTATTTTGAGTAGCAGAGTTCAAGATAAAGACTCTTTTGGAAATTTAAAACATGGAATTCTTTGTCCTCAGCTAAAGGCCTTAGAGCCTTAATTTGTTTTCTCTTTCTCCAAATAAACTACAGCAAAAACACATGGTAGTTTGTTTCCCATTTGTTATTTAACAGCCCCGGGTGAAGCGTGTACTCTGGCATGGCACCAGCTCAATTGGTTGAGCTACTGGCTAGAAGGAGGACTCTGCTCCCATCAGGTGACTGAGGTCACAGCTCCACTCCCCAGAGATCCCCAGCACTGCGTTACATGACAAGTACAACAGAAATAAACATACTTACCTCATGTTTTTCCTGTTTGCAAAGTAAGCTGTATTTAAAGCAAAGCAAAACAAAATTGGTTAACATGGGCAGGTCTATTCCATTTTCATTTTGATTCTGGAACTTGGCTCACATTGAGGATTTTAATTCTTTTCTAGGAACACTAGTATTGCTGTCAGGAAGACCCTGAATCATATGATGGTCACCTTATTAATGATATCTTCTCTTGGACTGAGAAGGGGTAGACAGAGGACCCATCCCAGATGGTGTGGCGCCTTCCGGATGGGAAGGATTTGACTAGTGAAAAGGAAGGAGGGGGCATGTATGACATAGCTGCTTAGGTCTGGGTCTGAAAACTAAAAGAGGAGTTCATATGGATGAAGGCCAAGTAGACATATCTCCTTGGAAGAATATACACACAGTCTAAACCTTTTTGGCATAAATGACCCCAAGTGGTACTCCCCAAAATAGAATAGCAGACAAAATGAGCACTTTTTGTCAAATTTTGCCAACAATACCTCAGTCATGCTGATTTGCTAATAAAAACTAGATGACTTTAACTACCAATGCTACAAAACTAATCTCAAAAACTTTGTCCAAAAAATAAAACTTGTCCCATGTGCTCATAATCACCAACTGTACCTATTTTGGAGGAGTTGTTGTTATACCACCAATGATTGCAGCATGATCATGAGGGGAGGGGACATGGAGACATAACATGGAGGGGAGACAAGACAATGTGACTGCCACTTGAGACTGTGTTTCAAGTAGGGACCACTGCCACTAAAAAATGCCAGCAGAACTTTCAAATCTGTACAGTCTTCAGATACTTCCACTAATTTCCTTTCAGTTTCAAGAAACATTGGCCACACCATCTTCTTTCAGTGCTGATGGAAGAACTGCATATAGCTGAACACCTGCACTTCTCCTCCTCAGTCTTTTAAGCAGAAAAGATTGCTGACATTGAAGGCCGATGGTATCTTGTTCAGTGTATCCTCAGCTGCTGCAGGCAGCACTGCTGAGATCAACAGGATGGCCTATGTCACCAGCAATAGCAGAAAAGGGCAGAAATGGATCTCAGAGTGTCCCCAGAGTAAGGCTTTTCTGAAGAGCCTTGCACTGTCTGCTGTACTGTCCATCTGCAGACAGGCCTGTTTCTGGAGCACCAACACTACCCTCCCTTAAGGCATAAGAATGCTGTCACAATGCAAGTTCTTTCTGTACTACCTCTGGAAAATATGCCAGCCTTTCACCCATTTGGAAGCCCTAAAAGTTCTTTTCTGGTGGTATTTTTTTTTTTTTTTTTTTTTGTTTTGTTTTGCTTTGCTTTGCTTTCTCCTGTGTGTGACACTGAGAGCAAGGAAGAGGTTTGTAAAAACTTGAGCCTAAGATGCATTTTGTATGCTTGGTTCATACCTTAAAGGGATTTAACTTGCATATTAGAACCAGATGCTTGCTGTAGCTGAGCATTTTGCACAAGGTCAGTGCCAAAGAAATTGCTTCTTTTGTTTCTTAGCAAATGTATGCTGCTCTCCTCAAATAAAGTGTTCAAGAGAAAGGCATAGTAATTCTGTATTTAGACAGGTATACAAATAATACAGTCATGATACATTGCATTTCCCTGCTCCCTGCTTATAAATGATTTAATTTTTAAGAAGAACTAAAAAAGGTTAATAGGTGAGGAGTTTTCTCTCAGCATTACCACAGTTAGGCAATTTTCCTTTTTCCCTTTTCTTTGGTCTGTAACTGGATCAGTTATACAATATAACTTTAATTATCTGAATGCAAAATTTATTTCAGATTCTCATGACTCAGATAAACATGAACCTCTGAGTCTGCAAATGCTACAAGAAAAAGCTCAGATACTCTTAGAACTGCAGGGAAAAGGGTTTTGCATTGTTTGCTAGGATTATTTGTTTGTTTTGGTTTGTTTTTTTTGTTGCTTTTGGAAGCATTATTATTGCTGTTTTCATTGTGATCATCATCATTATTATTATCATCAGATTTGTTTGGATTTTTCCTCATCACCCAGGGTATTAGAGTTAACCTGGATTTAGAAAGCCAAGGTTTTCAAAGTACACAGTGACTAGGTAACCTTATTTTTACTGTAGAGGGTACAGCACTCTGCCTCACCTGCCCCTGCTACAGCAGCTCTACAGAAATTTTACACTGTGTTTAAAGGATAACTGCCTTACTTAAAAGATTTTTTTTTAAATTAAAATGTTTGTTACTGTGTCTTCAGCCAGAATCAGCCGTGTAAGTAAAAAGTGGAAGCAGCTTTGTGCCTGGAAAACAGATGGTCTTTCTTGTGTTCACCTATGCAGCTGTGTTTGTGCTACAGCTCAAAGCATTCAGTATCAGCAAGTGGCAAAACTTACTCTGCCCTTCTGCCTTTAAGCCCTTCCCAAAAAATGCACTTTAGGTTAAGAGGATACAATGGCAGGTCATTCCACTATTTCTGAGGGCATTAAACACATACATTTGATATTTCTGTTTTCACTGATGCTTACTTCATGAAATGAGACACAGATTTGAGGTACTCTAGAGAGGCTTTGTATGAATATGTAGGAGTATCAGAGGCTGATATTTCAAAGCTCTGTACCAGTCAGTGTGCTGTAAGAAGCTTGGAAGACCTCCTGCTTGGTGACACTGCCCTTAAATGGCAGGTGAGTTTCAGCCAAGTAGTGTTACCTTCACCAGAAAAAGCCCAGCCAAGTACAAATGCAGTTTTCAACTTAGTAGGCACTACCTGTTTTATGCTTTTATTGTTCATAGAGATATTATTGCCTCCATGACTTAAAAGAAGTCCTTGCTTTGAAAAGTGTGGATGGACATGTTATCCTGTCTTTGATTCTCTTTTCTGCAGGGCTCCTTTATTCTCACTTTAGTGTCTCGACCCTGTCCTAGTGGAACTTTTTTCCCACAGAGATGGATAGGTTATGCTTACTGTCTAAAGAATCGTTTGGCTCTTGGATAAATTATCCAAGATTATGAAGAAATTTCCTGTTGTTTTTGCATTAATTTGCTTACAGTTGGCTTTGCAATATCCTTTAAAAAACAC
Organism: Parus major; assembly: GCF_001522545.3. NCBI lineage: Eukaryota > Metazoa > Chordata > Aves > Passeriformes > Paridae > Parus > Parus major. The sequence continues at coordinate 44,579,112 of NC_031799.1, forward strand.
CCTTCTGCATGCACCTAATCTTGATCTTGCAGTGTATAATGCTTGAACTTTAAAGAACGATGAATCGTTTTCCTCCACAAAAAGAAAAAGGAAAAAAAATAAGGCTGCAGAATAACTTACTGTTGCAATTAAAGACTTCAAAATATTAAAAAATCATTTCTTTTTCAGTATCTTTTAGTACAAGAAGAGGTACTTATCACAAATAAAGATATTTCTAAAACCTTATTAGTGAATCTTTCGATGATGATGATGAAGCATTATTGTTATTCCAGTTCCACTAAAATGGCTAGGAAACATAATCAAATACCACTTTGGAATGTCATGTATATTGTACTCCAGTTTCACAGTAAAGCATTAATGTTGGTCTGTCATTTGCAAAGAGGAAGTCTTAGTTATTGCTTCTGAATATAGAATCTTAGTGTACATTTAAGACCGTTGATTACATCTCACTGCAATGCAGGACAAACAGATATAGACATGAGCATCTGGTGCTTTGTAAGAAATGCATTAATGTTATATTAATGTGTAATATATTAATGTGTTATCCCTCTCCTCTCCACTTAGTGAAGAAATGAGTACCAGTGTTGTCCTTAAAACCATTAATCACACCTTCCTTTGTTTATGTCAAGGTTAATGTTACACTTGCACAGAATACAGTGATTTGAGGGGCATAAACACTCACATTATAGGTAGACTGTAAATAATAAAAGTCCTAAAGTCAAAGCCTTACACAGTTTATTGATAATGTCTGTTACTTTTTAGATAGCCTTTCAGATTCTGTAATGCTACAACTTTTGCCAAGTGTGTTATGAGACTGTAAAGTGTGTGTGCCTGTTGAGCTTCCCTCTGAATTACCTTATGGCTATTTAGTGCAGCGAGCATGTTCCATATTCTGCCAAGCACCAGATGATGTGAAGCTGGGAAAGCAAACAGCAAATTGATTTATTATCAGTCACAGGGCAGAGAAAAATAGCTATTTACTATCTTTCATCTGAGTGATCATTTCAAACATTCTGTGATATATATGGTTGCCTTCTTACTGTGCAGGGAACTGCTAATATCCAAAAATATTTACAGGAACAAAGCATATTCTTCCCTGTATGAGACAGGAATATATTCCTGTGGTTGTACTTCTTTGAGCACATAAAACATTCCTCCATTTCTTCCATGATAATAGTTGGTCTGGAATTTTTCACTGTAAAGTCTGAACTGCAGGGGAGGAATGGGCAGGCAGCAAGGTACCTACTCAAGCATCAAGTGCTAAAATGTGTAACATCAGGCCTCCTTCATTGCAACTGGAAGTTGTCGTCAGCAAAGGTGCAGTGAGTCTGCTGTGGTGTTTAGTGTCACAGAAAGATAGAGTGAGTGACAAGTAATGGATCTGGATATCGGGATTTATTTAAAAACCACAAAGATTAGAGCTTTTACTCTTTTTGATACCTTACATGGACATTATTTGATTTTTGGCATTACATTTGTGAGGTCTCAACTGCTCTCCATGCAGTGCAGTTTTTGTTAGTACAGGATAGTCAGGCAGAAAGTCGTGTTGCTTTGTGTTGTACTACTACACAGAACTTCCTAACTTTGGCACCAGCAGCTGAAGACTGTGGCCATTTAACTTCATTTTTATCCAACTGTCTCTCTGATCTCTAGAATCCTCCACCACTTTCAGGATCTTTCATCCAACTAGGCACTTTAGCTTCTTCCTTTCTCATCCCCTCTTTTCTTTCTAAAACCACCTCTTTTCAGGGACCTCTTTTGGCAAGAGGTCTCCTTTCTGGAGACTCCAGCACCTGATTTTCTCTATTCAAAGGTCTGCCTGCAGAAACATAATGTATAATAAGCTTCCTAACTGGTGGTGCTGTCTGATGCCTCTGTACTCATTGGGTGATTTGGAATGTGCCTCTTTTCTTTAGTCAAGCTGCTGCCAAGTTTACAACCAGTCTGTCCTGACGGTGGATAGTAACTCTCAGGCTTTTGCCTGTGTGTTCAAAAGACAAATTAGAGTCTGTCTTACACACCCTTATACATATGCAATTATTTCCCACCTGTGATACCATGTCTGCTCACTTCTCAACACAATGCAGCACAATGTTTGACACTTGAATATTGGGCCACCATCTGCTCAAATAGCTTGTTATTCCTGTGCATCTGAAAAGGCTCTGTGGACCTCTGCTACTACCAGCTATCAGCATGCAATTATATTCCAGCATCATCTGGACACCTCTCTAGGCACCACAGCCTCATTGCATGGCTCCTTGAAGCCAAATGCTGCTTGCCACCTTCATGGAAATCCTGCTTAGGTGTATTTACAGCTTATATGTGGAAGACAACTGTAGCACAGCAAGTAAACTCTAGCAGGTTTATGCTTTCTGTCACAAGACAGCAAGTGAAACAAGGTGGTATATTTTGTTTCCTCACACCATCATTGTAATCATAACACTATGCCCTGGAGAGACATGGGGGTGAGTGGTGAGAAACAGTCAAGAAGTTCCTTGGAGCTGAACCAAAGCCATGTGCCTTTTCATCCTGTAGAGCTAGATGACTGGATGGGCCTTGAGAAGTTGCCTGGATCACACCAAGCAATGCTTCAGGACAAATGTAGTTACATTTATACTGAAAAAAGTGAGGATTCAAATCTATGTGTAATGTGTTCTGAAGGACCCTACATCGACTCCTATAAAGAACATTTTTTCTAGGGTCCAATAAAAGTTTTCCTGCTGAATTATTAAACTGTGACTTTTTGTTCTACCCAGCAAGGATAAGAAATCCTTTTTCTCTTTCACTTTGCAAATTACTCTTATGCCTTTTATGTGGCTTGTAGGTTGTTTCTGTTCCAGTCTCTGCAGGGGTTGTCCAGTCCTCCATTTATGCTGTAGAAGTTGACATGAGTCACAGTAACATTCTGAAAATTTTACTGGTTTGAAGATTTTTGGTTCAATGGTTTTTCCAGGTAGTCATTTCTTTAGAAAACTATGCAAGGTATTAACTGTGCTATTTTCAGAGAACTTACATTTTGGATAAATGTTAATATTAAGCTTGCATTGCCATTGCTCTTCAAAGCAATAACTCTGTGCAATTCCTTTCAGGTAGTTCAATCCCTCTGTAAGAACTGCCGAATATACCTTGCTATAACACAGTAATTCCCTGTAAAGACTGCTATTCCAGACAAAGGGCTTGGTTTTTCTGTAGGTGGAAACTGTTTTGCAGCAGGCTCTCCATTCCATTTCCTCCTGTGGTTGTTCTTTGTGCACATGAAGTGCAGCTTCATCTTAGAGAGTTTTAAATTAAGCTTAAATATCCAACTTTAAGACGAGTAATAGGGTTTTATGTTTTTGTAGGTCACCAAAAGTTTGCAACTTTATGTTTCTAAGCATCAACTTGTGCATGGAGACAGCTCTGAAGACTCGTTTCCTCAGATTCAGAGAAACTAACTTCTCAATATCTCCTTACCAAAAAAAAGTACAGAAAATACCTGTTCAACAGCGGGTTTTCTTCAGTTTTCCAGTTGATCTGAAAATAATTAATGGAAAAAAGCAAGCATTGGATCTCTTTCTAGTTCAGAAATTGGAATTACATGTCTAGTGGAATGGAATGGAAATAACATGCAAACTCACAGACCAATTTTCCACCATCCCTGAAAACTGCTAGTAAGTTCTCAATGACTGTCTTGGAAGCAACTAGGAAAGAACAAGGTATATCTCATAGTTAACCAAAGCATTAAATTTCTATAATGACATGACATCAGTGTAGCTCCATCAGTAGTTGAAAAATTCTAATCCTTATTCTTGTTATTGTGCCAAATATGTTACTTGTTGCCATGCTAAGTAGCACTTGATTCATTATTTGGCTCTCTTAATTTCTAAGAAACAGAGGGAAGGGAAAGTGTTACTCTGTATCAACAGTCCAAATATTATTTTGGCTGCAGACTCTGATGGAGAATTCTAGTGCATTGAATGTGTCATCTACCAAATAATTTATCATGTGGTTGGTAATCATCTCAAGATTTGTTATCATTTTGAATGTGAGGCTCTTCCAGGCCCACAAAGAGAATGTGTAGCTCTGCTCTTTTTGTTTTGGACAATCTCAGCTGAGATAATTTGGGAAGCAGTGAAATCATTACTCATCAGCTGAAGGACATTTACTTTATGTTTGGTTACTCTCTAATGTTTAGGTGAGAGCAGTGAGTGGGGTAGGGAGGAGTGAGTAGTGGATTGATGAAGGAGTTTCGGCCTTCAAGGCAAAGACAAGTGCATGGCAGGGATATGTTTTCTCTGTCTAAGGCTGAGCTGCTTTCACAGGGGGGATTGTCTTTCTCTCAGTACTTTGCTTTTATATATTCCTAATAGAAGGCACCTTAAAAATAATCTCATTCCAACCTCCCTGCCATGGGCAGTGACACCTTCCTCCAGGATTCTCACAGCCCCATCCAGCATGGCCTTGAACACTTCCAGAGATGGGGTATCCACAGCTTATCTGGGTAACTTGTTGCAGTGCCTTACCATCCTCACAGCAAAGAACTTTTACCTCATACGTAATCTAAATATGCCCTTGCAAAAAGTCCCCCTCTGTCTTTGCTGCAGGCTCGCTTCAGATACTGGAAGGCCACAGGTAGGTCACTGTCATGGAGTTACTTTACCTTTAAGAAAAGTTGAAGTTTCTGGGAACTGCCTGGGGTCTTTTCTCCTGACCAATTATCGGTCATTGCTGAGAATTGACAGCAGTTTAGGCCATTGAAAAGTGGGATCAACTTGTGAACCCTACCGTAAAGTGTAAAACCAGAGCTCTCTTGGTTCTCTTTGTTTCCTGGCTGTGAAGAGCGCAGAGCTCCGGCCTCCCGTTCCCAGCCCAGGCCATGCGGCCGGGCGGGGACAAGGCTGGGCCTGCCGCGTCTCCCGGCCGGGAGATGTGGGCCCTCCGGGGGGTTTTCCCCGGGCTCTGGCCAGGCCGGGCTGAGCCCATCTCTGGCTCGGCTGCAGGGTTTTTGCTGTAACTAAATTCACTAGAAACTGCTGAGTGAAGAAGGAGAGAGAGACTCTGGACCTGCAGTGGGCTGGGG
>NC_031799.1:44584425-44590470 GCF_001522545.3 Parus major
AGACTGTAGCAAGAATTGGGACTGTTTTAACCACCGGAAGTTCCAAAGTTTTTGTCTCTGTTGTCATGTGAACAAGGGAATAGTGGGTAGATAGGGGATGAAAATGTTTTTCTGGAAGTTTATTCTGGTGTTCTTATTATTGTAGTTTGTCAATAAACTTTGTTTATTCCTTTTAAGTTCTATGCGTGTTTTGCTCTTGTTCTAATGCATATCTCACAGCAAGAAATAAGTAATTTTCTTAGTTACTGGTTTTAAAACACGACAGTCACCCTGAAACCTTCTCTTCTCCAGGGTGAACAAACCCAATTCTCCCAGCCTTTCTTTATATGAGAGGTGCTCTATCCTTCAGATCATCTTCATGGACCCATCGGGATTCACTCCAGCATTACATGTCCTTCCTGTGCTGAGGACCCCAGAGCTGGATGCAGGGTTCCAGGTGGGCTCTCACCAGAGCAGAGCAGAGGGGCAGAATCCCCTCCCTCCCCTGCTGCCCACACTGCTTTGGATGCAGCTCAGGACACGTTTGGCTCTCTGGGCTGGGAGTGCCCATGGCTGGGTCATGTCCAGCCTCTCACCCAGCAGCACCCCCAAAGCCTTCTCACAGGGCTGCTCTCCATCTCTTTATCCCAGCCTGTGTTGATTCTGGGGGTTGGCATAATGAAGGATAAATAATTGAGTCTACAGAAGAGGTACCAGGGAGATAAGGGATACATTAATCACAAGGGATTTTGGATTTTAGTTTTGATGTGGGGCAAGTAAGTTTTTTTTTTAAAAAAAAAAAAAAAAAGGATAAAGAAGGAAGGTCAATATCCTAGAGGTTTCTAAAAAGGGGTTAGACAAATACATGTTGAAGTTGAATTTATATTCCCAGGAAATAAATTACATTACCTCCAGAGGGATCTTCAAGAATTAGATTCCTGCAGCACGCTTTCATTGGAAGCTCCACCCATGAAGAGATTTTTTGGAACAGGTTACCTGGGCCAACATTAAAATTCAATTCCCAAAACCAGACTGTACTGTCCCTACACTAGCCTCTCCTCCTCATTACTGGACAAACAGATAGAATAACAAAGGCTAAGCTTCACACTGACGACATCAAGGACACTACTTTAATAAAAGCAAAAGACAAATACTAGATTTTGCTCTCATTCAAGTCTATCTCTTTCTCTGTATCCACTTTCCTGCAGACACATTGCTGCAAATGACAGCCCATCTGAACCCCTTGTGCAGGCAGGACTTTGGCCCAAGTGAATGGGGTAATCCATCATATCCCAAAGAGTCAGGTAGCATTGGGTCAATGCATCCCTACCACAAGCATGCTACACCTGCATGGTACTGAGAAGAGATTCCTGTGTATGGGATGTGTTGTGGATGGGTAGTGAAGCAAGCAGAGTTTTCTCCTTGTGTTGTCTCTTTCAGGGTGTGTTTAGATGCTATTTTTCATTTTCCCAAACAACTCTTCTGAAAGATGAGATGTGAAGGTCCTGGAGATATCACTCTAAATGCTGGGACACCACAACATGAAGGCAGTGCTTTATGATAAGCACATTCCTTTCCCTTTGATCTTCACTGTGACTTCCATTTCAAAGCCTCAAATCAAATAGATAATTGAAATAGTAATTAAAAAGCAAGACCTGGTCCTGCTTACATTCAGAGCTGTGCAAATCTGGTGGAATTCTGCTGCAATTATTCCTATTTAATTGCTGTGGAAATGAATTAAGAATTAAGTCTGCTGTGTCTATGCCTTTTTACATTTGCAAAGAAGCAGTCTAACACTTTTAGATGTCTTTATGGCTCTATGAATCACAAAATCATAGAAAATGGAGACTGTGAAACCCACAACAAAGTTTCAGAATCAGAGAACATTCCAACATCCAGTGATGCAATTGTAGTTTTCAAATGGCTGATAAAGGTGCCACTGTTTAAAATGGGAAGACCTGGCACTGCTGCATATATATTTTTATACACATACAAAGCAAATCCTAAGCAAGTTTTGAGGCATAGGAGGGGGAAGTGACTTTGCATTTTTACATCAGATTTGTCCAAATTTCTAGGGTTTTATCCTAATCATTTCTCAGGAGAAAAGAATTTTTGATTATTTAGCAATAGAAGCACATTTCTTCCATTTTTATTTTTTTACCATTTTTATTTTTTGCTGTATACTGACACATACATGCTTTTCAAATTCTGCTTTTCTGTGTAAGGAAAGATATCCAGTTTCTATTATAAATAGACAATTACTATATTTATTCCTTGTGCAGAGGTGACAGTTCATAAATGTACAGGCATGCTGTATTTGAACTATGCAATAAGATTCTACAAGCACTTAAAAATTAGCAAATACTACAGTTTTGGGGTTTTTTTTCCAATTCAAATTAAAACAACTACTACTACATTTAATCTTAAGCATGGTTTAAAAAAAAAAAATGACACAGGGGAAATAGAATGCTTTTGAAATATTTTCATTGACATGAATTCTGTGCACTTAAGCTAGAGATCGGTATATTGAAAGGGAAATCCAACCAGCTTGTGTCCAAAGACACAGCAGTAACTGGGAACTGCAATGAGAGTGAGTAGCTGGGAAACGATTAAAATACATGAGTATGGATGTTTAAAAAAACTAGATGTGTTACTGACAACATTTCTGTGATTTTCTTCCTAAGAGTTTAACATAAGATCATGACACATAGGGACATGGTATAGAGGTGAACTTGGCAGTGTTGGGTTAACAGTTGAACTCGATGATCTGAAAGGTCTTCTCCAGCCTGCATGATTCCATGATTTTATGGTTTTATGATCATGTTGAAGTTACACCAGCCTTTCAGCCAGATTGCTTGTGTGTTGAGTCCAAGCAAGAAAACAGCTAAGGTCTTCAGAAGAGCCATCAGTGATTTAATTAAAGGAAAATCTACTTTATGCTTCAAGTGCAAGGCAGGCATAAGGAGGAGGTCAAGGACTTCCCTCCTTTGGTTTCCTAACATTCAGTCATAGCAAGCTCTCAGCAGCTCTGGTAAGTGTTGAAATTCAGACGGTACTTCTGAAGTGCAGACAAAACACAGTTTTCAAGAGAACTAGTGCATAAAGAGACCAAGAGCTCCCTAAGGCTGGATGAATACCTGAGGGTCAGGATGAGCAAGGCTTCTGTGCAACCATGTGTGTTCACTTTGCTAACACTCACACATATTAATGACATATATTTAATTTTCAAGCAGAAAGTCTGAATCTGATAAACAGTACAGTTTTTTGCACTGAAAGAGAAACCTCTAATGTGAGTTAAATACTAGATGTTAATAAATTATGAAAATGAAATGTTGCCATTTCAATCAACAGTCACAACAGGCACATCTCTATTTTCACAGCAATAATAGGTTTTTGTGGTGATATAAGTGGTTTGCTTCAAAGAGGTGATTATGCATTTTTAGAGTAGGTAGGTCAGACCTGCAGAGAGCAAGGGAATGGTAAGTCTGAGTCAGAAATGGCTTTTCTTGAGAAGGAAGACTCTGATTTAAAGTCAAAGTTAATGTTGAAGAGAATCTAAATAATTGTGGCAACTTGGTTTATTCATCAGCAAAATTATAAAAAAGAAAAGTCCTGGAACTTGCTAGAGCAGATTGTACCCAACTGGGAGGTATTTGCCTGCTGACTTGCCATGGAACAGCTCCTACCTAAACAGGAGCTCTCCTGTCAGTGTGCATGTAGCAAAACCCATACCTATAAAGCAAATAACATATGTTTCTAGCTAGGTGTTGGTACTTGAAAGTAAAAACAAAGCTTACATATTTCTACAAGATTTCTGTCAAGATACTCTTTTAAACTGAAAGATACATTGCAATTTATACTATGTCTGTATTCAGATAGGCATAAGAAAAGTTGGTGAGCAGTGCAAGGAATTATAGGGCTTGGGCATTCTGGTTGAGTGACATATAGGAGTCACGTCTGGCTCTTGGAAAGATACTGTTTTGTTAAATGATTTTAGTTATTTCAAATTCTTCTCCAAATCTTTGGTGTTTATTGTGCCCATTATATATTTATACTGCAAGCTGTTGAGAGACGTGATGAACATCATCCACTAACCACAGATTCTCCCTGCTGACTGGATGATCTTCAGTGGCAGGTAGCTCAGGAAGGAGCTTGGTGCTTTGCCTTGTTTTGTGTGTGTTTACAGCCTCTCAGTACACCCATGACTTAAGTTACATTATTTCAACCAGTTCAGCTAAGTGCACTGAACTGCCAGTTCTAGTCAAAGCTTTCCAGGAAAACTTCATGCTTGTTTTCAGAAGGGAATCTAGTGAATGGTCTGACTGACAGAAAGGAAGAGGTTGGTCTCTCCTGAGGGCTACTTGGGTAAGCCACCCACACCTTCCCCATGCATACAGAAGGAGAAATCCAAAGGGACCCTTAATGATTTCTTCTGTCATGCCTGTGGACAGCAAGACATGCCCATCATACCTACAGCTTACCTTTGGATATGAATAATTCATTTTGTGGGGAGACTGAAGGTGACGTGATGCACATACAGGGTGGGGAAAATTGTGTTCTGCCATTTGCACACCCAGTGGCTTCAGAAGCTGCAGTTACAGGTGTGGCAGATGGCTGCTTTCTCAGGGCTTTGTGCTAAGCACTATGGAACAGTCATATAAGACTGCTGCAACTCACTGTCTGGGATCTGGAAAGCAGAAATTTCCAAGCTTGCTATCAACAGACAGTCTAGTTTGCCTCGGACTTTTATTGTAACAGCTGTCACTGCTGCAAGATCTGAAGAAAAGTGTAACACTGTGACATTCTTGAATAGTCAGCCTAGCACAAGGTTCAGCCTAACCACTTGTGGTGAGTTGGGTCTAAGTATTTGAAGCATGGCACTTAGTAAGTATTGCTCTGCTCTCACCACTCAACACGGTCGTTAGCTGCAAGAACTACAGATGATAAAATTATGTACAATTTACCTCTGTTTGCATGCTCAGCACCAGTAATGACATCTTTATGCTGTTATTCATTCAAATATTTTGAAATGTGCTATGCATCACTGCTATATAAAAATTTATCATTTAGAAATGAGTTTTTGTGGTATGACTTTGTCTACACGTAGAAGAACAAATGCACTGTATACAATGTCGGCAAAAGAAAGCATTAAAAGTGCTTTAGACAGATAAAGAAAATTTTAAATAGGTGACAAATGATGTTATGTATTTCAAAGTATTCTTTCTTCACATTTTCCGAATGTTTTGTCATCCCAGATGTATAGTGCACTACCTCTATAGAGTACCAAATATCCTTGGGAGACTTTTTTGGAGGACATGCAGGACATTCAGGGTTCAGATACAAATCTTCCATCAATAGAAAACTGTGTTCAGTTTGAAGACTTCTTTTGCACAGTGTTTGGCATGCATTTCTGAACAGGCAAAATGTGTCTTAAAATTAATTAGGAAGCTGCTTTGCTCTATGGTGTTTAGTACTCACTGATCTAGAGCAATGGTGTAGGATTAAAAGCCAAAAAAGGAGAAAAATCACATCCTCAGGAGCTGACTGTTAATCAGAAGTTGTGCAGGTTGACCTGGAGATCTTCCTCTCTCTCCATGTCTCACACAAGCTAATGTAATTGGAGCTGCCATTCACTGGATAATGTTTTTGAGCTATGACTCATTTCTCTGTATCCTGTGATGGTTTTATTGTTGATTCAAACAAAATTGTCCGTGTCTGAAAGCTTTAGACTTTGGATATCTGGTATGAGCAGCACTAAGTCAAGAACACCATTGGACATCTGTCTTTTCCTCTAGCCAAGAAAATACAGAGGACATTGTACTCCTTAGTCACAAAAGATTTTTATAAGTTACCAAAGACAAAATTCTGCACCTCTTTGAGGAATGTTAGGGCAGAATGCTAACTGTCAGGATAACAATGTTACTGCAGAGACACTATAGTAAAAGTGAAATGGCCTTTATGAGGATTGGCATAGAATTTTTAAAAAACTCTTCCCTTCCCTTCCCTTCCCTTCCCTTCCCTTCCCTTCCCTTCCCTTCCCTTCCCTTCCCTTCCCTTCCCTTCCCT
>NC_031799.1:44591065-44604910 GCF_001522545.3 Parus major
CCTCCCCTCCCCTTATTACAGTAGAGTAGAGCAGAGCAGAGCAGAGTAGAAAGAACATCAAAAGCACCTTAGAAAACTCCTGAGGCATTTGATTTGTGGGACACAAAGACGGTGCAATAGCTGACCATTACTACTGCAGCGAGAAATCAAAATAGACTTTTTAAAAAGCTTTCTTTCTACTTGAGAAAAGTTTAGAATTAAATGATTTACCTTCAAGGAAGAAGGCTGTCATGTCAGGTAGTTCTGGCAAGTCCTGGGAAAGTAAATTCTGTGTGTGGAAAGGCCTGTTCCCTGTAACACCTCCAGACAAGAGAGTTTTCACAGCACTGAGCATGTGATCATCAGTTAGTCTGTTGATGGTATATCCATAGGGCACCCAATTGGTTGGTTAGCAGTGAAACAGATAGGAAACACTGCCACAAAGGACACATCAGTACAGCAACTAAAATCCTGCTGCCAGCTGCGAAGTCACAAGTCCCACATGAGATATGATGAACCATCATGCCAGTAGGTTGCTGAAGCTGTTTGGATTGTAAAATCTATGATTTTCCAGAAAAGAGTGGAGTCAAACTTTGGAAAAAGCCTTGGAAGGTCTGGCCTAGAGGAATCAGAGGTAGAAAATGGTTTCCAGCTCATACAGAGGTGACCTTGCAAGAGGGGAAGTGAAATTGCCACGGCCAAGGAGTGAGGATGTAAATCACCAGCCATTAACTAAAGAAGGGAGAAACATTGTCCTTTTTTCCTCTTCTCCACCCTGTGAGGCTGGAGGAGGGAGAAGAAATGCAATTTTTCATGTCTGGAGACAGATGACAGAGGATTGTCTGACAGGCCAAGTCTCCTGACTCTGATTTAAATACAATTGCATGCCTTGTGCATACTAAGCACAGCTCTCCTTCCTATAGCTTAAGTCTCTCTACCCCCTACAGACACCAAGCACAAGCAGGCACTGCTGGAGAGGATGCAAGCAGCAGCACAGAGGAGAGATGGAGTCTGGATCCACATGAGAGGCCGGCATTTGCAAGCTGTCATTGAGCCCTGCTGTGAAACTGAAGTCTGCATCTCATTGAGCAGGTATGGCTCTCAGTGTGCATTTCTGAGAGCATAGCTGAGATATCGTGCCAGCACAACACTCAGCAGCAGCAGCAGCAGGATGTTCTGGGGTAACCAGAACTCAGACTGTGAGTCTGAGTATCTCACTGGACTGCCTCTCCTGTTACGTTGCAGATAGTTACGCTATTACTGTGTACCAGTTTGTTTTCTAAGCCTATTCGCTGGAGATCTTACACTTTCTGTGACTTCTATGCCTGAAATAAGAGCATGATAAAGTTATGTGTCTCCTTCTTCTCAATCTGGATTGCCCCTGCAAGCAGCCTCAAGTGCTTACAGTTTGGAAAACCCTGGCCTATGGGTATGAGGAAGGAGGAAGCATTAAATACAGCAAGATTCAGAAGCATTTGTCTCAGGTGATTTAAAGTAGAAAGTTATTGGAGTCTGGAATACAGTGTGCCCTTGTTTCTGATACTTAGTTATAAGATCCAGAAAAACACTGAATTTCATATAATATGAAATTCATAAGCATGTGTAGTGGTTTAGATTTGCCAATTTCGATTTCTCGGCTAACACACTAAATAAATGTCGTGGTTTTAAAGCAGTAACTCAAAAAATTATTTATTTCTTGCTGTGAGATATGGATTAGAACAAGAGCAAAACAGGTTTAAAACTTAAAAGGAATAAAGAAAATTTATTAACAAAACTACAAGAATAAGAACACTAGAATAAACCTCCAGAAAACCCTTTTATCTCTTACTACTCAACCATTCTTTTGTTCACATGACAACATAGAGACAAAAAACTTTGGAACTTTGGTGTTTAAAACAGCCCCAGTTCTTGCTAGAGTCTTTTCATCAGTCTGTGTAGAGAAACAGAAGTCTTTTTCTGCTAATCTATGGAGTCTCTCACAATAAAACTATTTCTGTTATAGTTTTCTATTTCTCTGATGCAAGCTGCCTGGAAATCTGTCATCAGTTTACTTCTCCCATTTCACATCACTCTGAAGTGTGTATGGACCATGAGTCTAGGGATGTAATTTTTTTTAAGGATGAGTTATTCAAAGGCAAAAGTTTTCTTCATTTGTCTCTGTGAGCTTTTCTGGAAAACAGTTTTCTCATTGCCCTCAAGGCCTCAAATCTTCGCTTCACTCTGTTCCAGCACCTCACTGTATCACAATTACTTTACTTTTTGCTCAAAATCCACTCTTTGAACACTCTATTCCTCCCAATATACTCTGTCATGAATTAAAGGAGTTTTTTTCAGAACACTATTGTCCATCTCCATAGCTTTAACAGAAAAATATTTCAGCTTATAAAGCATCTCCTTAGTCTCTCTTCCCCATCTAAAACTTAATTATTTTCTTCACTGTCTTCTTCATGTTGATTGTCTCTCTCTCTCTCTCTCTTGGAAAAAAGAGTAATTTGTACATTTTATCCAGGTAGTAAAAGAATTAAAGCCTTAGAAAAGCTGTAGATGTTCATGATGTCAGGTTTCAGTCCAGCAGCAGAAACTACAAACCAATCTGGGCCCACTGGCTCTGTTTTCTCTTCCCTCTCCCCACCCCCCATCCTCTATGGCCTTGTCTGGCCTGGAGGGGCAGGGGAGAAGGCCAAGACAGAGCCTTGTTACCTTTTCAGAAGCCAGAAACCAAAAAGAGAGCAAGAAAGCTTTGGCTGTACATCTTAAGGGCGTGTTCACAAGTTGATTTCACTTTTCAATGGTCAAAAATGCTGTCAGTTCTTAGAAATGACTGATAATTGGTCAGGAGAAAAGACTCCCATCAGCCACCAGCAGCTTCAACTTCCTTAACTCCCAAAGCTATCTTAAAAGTAAAGTCACCCCATGACAGCATGTTTTTGTGGTAATACATGAAAACAACACCCTAAATTCTCCATCTTGTCTCTTGTTCTCTAAACTAACTTTTTCACCCAATGATTTAAAAAAACTTTCTAATCTACACACTTATGCTTTTAGCTTTTTCCATCTAACTTTAACATTTGTTTTCATATATAACCACGAAAACATGCTCATGAATTTCATATTATATGAAATTCAGTGTTTTTCTGGATCTTATAACTAAGTATCAGAAAGAAGGACACACACTCTGTATTCCAGACTCCAACAGAAAGTTTGCAAATCTGAATTAGCCCTTTCAATTTGCTACATTTGAGACCCACTCCCACTCAAGGTTTTTGTGGACATTGTCTATTAATTGGAAATTGCTGAAAACAGTGAGGTAGGATTCCTGAGAAAGAACTGCCTCCTTTTGCTAAGAAGATAGTATAATAATGTTACATGCTCTTTTATACAGTTGCACAGTGTCAAGATTTACTGCCTGAAAGTCTCTTTCACTTCTGCTTAATCAGTAGTGATGTTTACCGAAGATCCCTAGGAATTCATGCTGAGTCCAAACTTCAGTAATGTTAGTGATAAAAACAGGGCCAGGAGACCTTCTTCTCCTGTTTAAAAAGCCTTTATTAGGAATCAGCTTTGGGTGGGGGCCCGACAGGTCGCGCGCACACCGCCAGCGCTCCCTAAAGTGACTCAGAGGAGAAGGAATACAGCTCTGCCTACGGGGTGCAATGTAGGCCACGCCTACGGGGTGCAATGTGGGCTGAGCCATGGCTCCGTCCTCGCGGGTACACCCGGAGTCCCCTTTTGGCTCGAAAGTCCAGGGGTGTCTCCTCTAGCGAGTCTCTTTGCGGTCACGGCGAGGAAAGCGTTGGAGTCGGAGGGTAGTGTCCCTTTGTCCCGACCTTCAGGCATCGCTCTTAGTTTCTTTATTCGGTGTTCCGATGTCCAGTAGATTGAGTTTTCTGTCCGAGGTGGTGTTTTTTGGCAGCCGATTTGCATAACTCCCAATCGCCATTTCGGGAGGTCTCCCTTCCCCGCCGCCGCTTCGGGAAGTCTCCGGTCGCCATGTTGGAAATCCCCTAACTTCAGTTGTCGTGCCAGGGCATCCCCGACCCCAGGCGCGGCAGGACAGGAGCAACGAGGGAACAGCCCGGCACCGGGTCAGAACTGGAACGCACCGGGTCAGAACTGGAACGCCTGGAACAGGAGCTGAAGGGGAAACACATGCAAAGACCCGGCCGGCGGCCCCAGCCGACTGGGTGTCTCCGATCCTGGGCGCGGCCGGACCGGAGGAACGAGGGAACAGCTTGGCACCGGGTCAGAACTGGAACGCCTGGAACAGAGGCTGAACAGGACACTTGCAAAACCTGGCAAAAACCTGGCAGCTCTGGCCACCAGGGCACCCCCGGCCCCGGGCGCCCCCGGACAGGAGTAGCGGGGGGGGAAGCAGCTCGGCACGGGCTCCGAACCGGAACGCATGGAACAGAGGCTGTAGAGAACTGGAGAGAACCTTTGTACAACATGGACTGCAGGTGGGCTTATTTATATCATTAGTCAGATTGATAACACACGACTCTGGTATGATCCCATGGTCTTCATGAGGAATTTGAGACCACATCAATTTGAGTTCAGCTCCTGATCAGCTTTCATAAGCTTGAATGTAGGCAAAATTGTATTTTACAGATGTATTATTTTTGAAAATTTCCTGTCTGATGTTTACCCATATACAAGTAAGTGCTGAGATCCCCATGTGAGGTACAGATTGGCAAAAGCAGCAAACTGTCTGACAAGGCTCTTTGCATCTCAAGGAGTTTCCTTAAGGAGTAGGCCATGCCCTCAGCTGCTATAAATCAGTGCAAATCTCCTGCAGTCTAGCTGAGCAGCTCTGGAGAAGGATTGGGTTCAACCCTGCTTGAACCTACTTTCAAGCCCATGATGATGGTGCTGGCTATGGACAGGACAGGACAGTTCTGCTGGAGAAGCTGTGTCAGTTTACACCAGCTGGGCACACGGCCCAGGGCCCTCTCTCTTCCGTCTTTCCCATGCTCAGGGAAACACATCTCAGTGTGGAGATAAGCCAGAGACCAGGGGGCTTGTGACATGCAGAATATTCTCTCAACATGGGAGAGTATCCTCTCCCTTTACTCTTTGAGGGAAAAAAGCTGATAGCTGAAAAGCTTTGTTACTTTGCTACGGGTTCAGCACCTTCCTCTGCTCATCAGTGTCCCTCTGGGAGCAAGGGAGTTTCCAAAAATGTTTCTGATTCTGGGAAAAACACAGAATTTGCTGGATTTTTTTTTCCTGTCATTTCCCTAATTGTGCTCCCGCTGAAGCTGGCAGACTGTCTCTGTGCACAGAAGTGCATCTGCTGAGGTGGTACCTCCACTGTATGCAGACAGTGAGAGAGTAACCTCACCACACACCACACACTGTTTAGGGGGGTGGGAAGTGAGTGCTGCTTGCAAGCTGGTGGCATGATTTGTTCAAGGTCTCCATACTCTCACAATAGAATAGCAAACATGTCTGGAGTTGAAAAATGGAGTGCCTGGTCTAATCCAGTCTTGCAGAGCTCCAGCTTGCCCCTGGCTCCAAATCCTGTAAGACTGACAGACAATCTGACCTGCATCCTTGCTCTGACTGAAAAGCTGATTTTGAGCATCACATTGCAGGTACTGGAAGATTTTAGCCATGTAGAAAATGTTCCCTCTTCACTTGATTTCTTTCTTCTGTGTCTTTGTTTCTCTCTTTAACACAAGACATGATCAATATTTAATTTTTCTCCTTATTATACTCTGCACTGCAGATCTGGCTTTGCTACCAGTGTTGCTATCTGTTACTCTTGGTCAAAATATTTTGCAAAGGGCATTTTTCAAAGCATGCTTTCCTGTTTTCCACTCTTCCTCCCTTGAATGTTTTGAAAAGCTCCTGCTCTCTCTTCATAATCCTCCTCCCTGCACCTCAGTGAGCTGGGCTGTTTTTTCTTGCAGCAAAGCCCAGACAATGAATACACAATGGTGAGAACTGGCTGAACAAAAACACCAAGTTCAGTTTATGTCAATTACAGATAGGGTCTGATGAAGTGAAGGTGCTTCCCAGGTGAGGGGAGCAGTGGGTAGAAACATATGTTTGACACAAGCCAGGCAGCTATCTGCATGTTGAGCTAATCATCTGGGTTGCTGCATGATGATCATTATTTATAAGAACAGCACAATACTGTGAAAAGAGGGCAGTCTGTCATAGTTTGTACATTTCCATGTGGCCTGCTGAGTGTCAGTGTCTGCTTTCTGCTCTGGCAGAGTATCCTGCTGCCTAAAGATGGTGCTGACTCACTTTTTTTCCCTTCTAAATAACACAAGTGAAAGGTGAACCTTTTTCCCCTCACCCACTTCTTTTGACTTCTTTGGCCCTTGCTATAGACAGTTTCTTCAGTTGTGCTCTGCAAATATGTCTTCATAAACATGTGTGCTTGTAAAAGTGTACACTTTCACTCCATCATACACAGGTTATTTGCATACTGGGATTTCAGGGACTTCCACCTGCTAAGTGTTTTTCCATGGCTTACATCTGGATGAAATGAGCTAAGGGGAGATGAATAGTTTATTTTGATATAGCTTAAAAGAGTTTAGTTAATCTTCCTGTAGGGTTTTTTAAAAGCATTTTTGAATCAATGCAATGATTTAACTATGCAGCTAATCCCCATGTAATTCTTTGTAAGTTCTGGAATGTATAAATTTTATTTATTTAATACAGAAAAATTAATATTGGCAATATGGGATAATGGATAAGGTATTTTGGTCTGCAGAAGGTACAAATCAGAAGGCAGACTGATTTCCACCAGCTAAATTACTTGCTCCATTGACTGTCTCTTTTGTAATAGGCTGAGCTGAAGGCTCAGAAGCACAAATTGGTGGAACTCAGAAAATAACAAGGAAAGGGGAATGCAAAACCTGACTGGAGAGAAAAGATTTAGGAAAAATTATTCTGGGACATTGAGAAAGATCTAAAGTTGAGAGAGTGTCACTGCTTTCCAAGCAGCACAAATAGGGATGTAGGCAATGATATGTTAATGCTGATGACAGGACACGGGACTTCTGGAGAAAAGTACTGTTGAGAGACCTGCAGACCACACCAGTGACCTGGCTCTGGCTAGAACAGGGCTAATTTTTTGCAGTAACTGAGAGGAGGCATGGCTGGAACATTGAGATTATTCTGTACAACCTCACATCATTGCTGGGGCAAAAGGACTTTCTTCTGGGGAGAAGTTCTGGCTCTGTCTGGAGGAGAAAATGTGGTGAAGGGAGTTGTATGGCTTTGTTTTATAAGGGTTTCTTTGTGTCTTATGCCTTTTGTTATTGATATTGTTGCTGTTACTGTTTGTTTTCTTATATCATTACTATTTTCAGTAAATAGTTCCTATCTTAACATGGCCTTTAGTGGTAATACTAAATTGGAGAATACCATTCCTAAACTACAACGATCAGTTGCCTTCAAAACTTTGTCTCAGCTTTCTCATGTTGCCAATATGGACTTCACTTCTTCTTAGTGCACTGCAAATAGAGAAAAGAGGTGGAGGCCTTTCCTTCTCCCTTGCTCCATGAAATATGCCCATGAAGAAAGGGGAGAAAATTGTGAAATATGTGATAGAAAAATTTCAAAGGCATGGGGACAAACAGAGAAGATGTAAACACAAACTCCCTTGTCACCTTTGTCAACAGTAAACCTCTTAGTTTCTACCCTCCATAGTTTTGGCATCATCTTCTACTTGTCTCCCTTCTTGCACAGATACCTGTGTTCTCTTGTTTCAGGCTTATCAGCCAACCATTTTATTCTGTTGGAGAACTCGTTTATCAGTTTACTCCTTAGTATACATTAGTATGCATTCATTTCTGTTGGATTGAAATGCCAAGATCCTTTAAGTCACTTTTCTTTTTTTCCCTTTTGTTTCATGGAGCTCTCACTCTTTGGAGAAAGTTAGCATTTTTTGAAATTTCATGTATTTCAACCAATTTGCAGCTAACTTCAATCTCTTGATGATACAAATTCCCAGTAATTATTCTGAATTTAAAATGTCTGGTATTTTGGGATTTGGTTTGTCACTTCCAAAAAAAAGGTTGAGATTGCTCTTCTGAAATTCCCTGAGTTGCCTTACAGACAGTTGCAGCCACAGGTTGTTTTCAGGATCCAGTACAGGACTCTCCATTGAGATACTGTGGCTGAAAGTTAACATTCAGAGAAGCATGTGTGAATTATGAATTTAAGATTGAATCCCCCATCACTGGATCACTGAAACAATTGCTCAGCTGTCAGTTTGGAGCCTGAATTGTCATCTCCACTAATGGTTTTCACAGGTAGCCATTCCTGTTGCTTATTTCAGGAAAGGGCTTGTGAAGGTGACATTTGAGTTCTGACAAGCATCCCTTTATTTTCCTTGTTCAATCCTCAGGATCTGACAGCTCATTTTCAGCCATTAACTGGTCCTGGGTTTCCGGTGTGTCCAGATTTTTTATTAACCGAGAAACAGACTTGGAGGGCGTTGAGGAAAGCCTCAGTTTTGACATGTTTGCTGGAAGTTGTTATGTTCATTCCAGACCATTATGTAAAGCATGGTAAACCTAGGGAAAGAAAATAGTTTTGCACCTGCATTTCCAGGTGACACACAGTTTTTAGAGTGTCTGAGAAAACAAAACCAAGATAAACCAAACCACTCTGCTCAGAAGCATTGTGATGGTACTTAAGAAAAAAAGGTGATTTCCCTGCTCCTCAGTAGGAATGAACTCACTTGGTTGCTCCATTTTTAATTGTCGAATGAAGAATACATATATGTCTACACTTTGTGTGCTTTAATAAAGTCATTAATTTACAAAGCACTGTCTAAATAGTAAGCTGTAATCATTTATGCATATGAGTAGAACAAACATATTGAAGCCTTTTCTAATTATTTTCCTGATGAGCCTCCAAAGCTCTTTTCTCTATACATTTTTCCCAGTTACACTAGCTGTGCAAATCCTGAACTCACTTGTATTACCTTCCTGAAGGAAGCAATGCATTGAATATACAATTTGAATACCTTCTACAATTTTTTTCAATTCCAAAGCATGTGTTAGGTCAAGTTTTGTGACTATTTTTTTGTTTCTTAGTGTTACTGCTGTGATTCTCATTGCAGGAAGCAAAAAAATTACAGCAGTTGGTGGAGGTTTTGCAGCCTTAGTAATTCAGTTGATTATGCTGAAAGATGTGGGTTAGCATTCACAGCAATAAATGAATGGATGACTTTCACAGTTGTGATTTACATAGCAAACTTCAAAATTTAGTCTTTGAAGTGAGAGTTGTTTGATTTGGGATGGCAGGAAAGATTGTCTGGTTTCACTGATTTGCTGGTTATGTCTTTCTAACAAAACACAGGATGAGATGACTGGTGACTGGTCTCAGCGAACTCTTCTGCATGCCACATGTGCTGTGCCTCTGTGCTTTCCTTTGAATTTGTGTATCATGGACCCCAGGGCATTCTGTTGACACATGCTGCTGCTAACAGGAAGTTCAAGTAATTTTTCTGACCTATTTTGAGATTGCTAAACCTCATAATCAACTGAACCTGAAACACTTCACAGTCACAAATCTTGGCATCGTGCTCCTTCTTTTAGAAATCCTTGCACTAGATTGTAAACACTAGGAGCACAGGGAGAAAAAGTAATTTAAAGACAAATTTGTTTTGAGAAAGGGTGGATGTGACTGGGATTACTTTAGAAAATGAGGAGGCCAGCGCAACAGCACTGCAGAATTAATGTGGTATCAGCTGCCAGACTGTCAGTGGTGGTGGCCACAAAAGTCTTGGATGGCTTTGAATGCCCAAGTCTGTTTCTGAACCTTTTTATACCTGCAAAGGCAGAGGAAATGCTGCTGTTAGACAAAGTAGAAAGACAACCAAAGGAGCAGAAGAAGATGTACCTACCTTAATGATACTGGCACTCACTATAATTGCTACCATTTGACCACTTTTTCCTTCATGAGGGAGTACTTTGAATAACAGAGATATTCAGGACTATGAAGTGCCATGGAACTCTTTAGTGTCAGACTAAAAGGACTTCCATTAAAATAGGCGTGAGGACTTCTATGTACTTTGGTCAGTAAACATATGGATATGGGATACAGGATCTTCTGTAGTCTGGATTTTGTTACGAAGTCCAGCTTCCGGTTTCTGCTGGTTTTCCATGTTCTATTAAAGATGTCCTGTGTTCTACAGCCTATGGCAGAATAAAACTTCCATGTGGGTGAAGAACATATTGGGTAACTCCTGTCTTTACTGCTCTGTGTCAGCAGACCTGCACCTAGAGCAGTTGAGGCCTAGCCTTGCTGCCGTAGGCCAGAAGTTTTCTGATGGGATGGCTACCCTGCATGGACTTCTCTGTGAAAAGTCCTGACTGCTGGGGCTGATCCAATGTTGGTCTGGATTGACTATGGGTTGCAAAGGTCTGAACTCATCTGCAATCTGTTCTTCCTCTTGCAAGAGCATTCCAAACATCAGTGCCTTCAGCTACACAGTGTGAGAGTTCTACTGACTGTCTCACATTCCCATCTCCGTGGCTGACACTATGGTCCCTTCTCTATGTTCTATGGCCAGGTTATGCACATGTTCACTGCTGTGCTTTGTGGAGTTTCTCAGGTACCTCTGACCTATTCAGCAATCTCAGCTTCTCCTTCCTCCTACCCTGAACTTCCTTTACATGTCTGTGTTTATCCACAGGCCTTTGCCCTGTCCAGCAGAGAACAGTGCAGCACTTCCATGTACATTTATCACCTAGCCAGCTGAGATACAAGTGCCTCTGCATTAGCAAAGCTGTAGATGAATTTTGTGTTTCTGCTAAAAACAGGGTAGTTTATGTTTCCAGACATCCACACAGTCCATTACGAAGATTTCTACCTCTTTATTTCTAGATTTTTCTTCACTATGTAATAGCACTCTCACCCTGAAAAGTTAGTTACTTTAGTACTGCAAATAGGCTACAGATGTGTTTTAAATCTCACTACAGATTTAAATGGGGTATTTGTGTTCCTGTATCTGTTTGATCATGGAAAACTCTGATCTTCACTCTGTGGAAATTCTCAGCAGAGGTCACCAGAGTCAGCCATGGACAACTTTAACAGGACAGAGGAGAAGCTCTGCTTTGACTCATGGATGTTCCAGGTCTGGGTTGGGCTGTATCCTTGGGGAAGCAGCCTGAGATCCTTGTTTTGCTAGAGCCTGTGATGTTTCACTCCTAAGGAATAAAGACTTTTATCCCTTGAGTCTGCAATTCTTCCCTTGAGACAGTAACACCAAGTGGGATTTCAAAAGCACAGGAAATTGTTTTACCCTCTTGCCACTGAAATCACTGAGTGTTTTACCCTTGGGATCAGTAGGAGGAGAATTAGGCCCATACTGAGCTCTTCTGAAAACCCCATTCTTTAATGAAAAGAAAAATGGGATGTTGATGGCTGTGTTCTAAAACCTCTTCATGAAGACGGAAATTAAAAGGCATGGACGGGTGCTGCAATTCCCTGTGTGACCTGCTATTTCATCCCTAGATGATAGTTTTTCCTTTGTGAATGATACTTTTAATTGCTTGTGAGATACTATGCATCATCTACTGAACATTAATGTGACAGAGCAGAGACCATGGTAATCTGTAGTAACAGAATCTGGCTATTCTGAATCTGACTTTGTGTTGCAGCATGATAACAGAGAAAAAATAGGCCTATTTTGTGATTAGCACTGAGAAAAATTGCCCTTTTTTTTCCTCTGTGAATACAGTGGTCAAATAAGCAGTCGTAGTTCCCATAACAACAGAAAACAATTTTGAAAAAGCATATGTTTCCTCTTAAAATATTCTCTATTGAAGCACATGTTATACACTAATTGAGAGAACATCTGTCTAGGTGAAACTGTTTGGCTCCATTTCTGCAGAAATATAGGCTAAGCAATTATACAAGTGGAAAAATTGATGTCCTATTCTCCTGTTATGAAATGGAACAAAATGAATGGCATCTACCCTTTGAGAACCCATTACTCAAGACAGTCAAGAATAATACAGTCCCTATACCCTGAAGTTTTTCTGACAGTATCTGCAGAGTGAAAGATACAAAGTCTCAAGTTTATACCAGTTCATCAGTGTTTTGGGATCCTTCCTCCACAATGAGCTGGAATTTTGCTCTTTTCCCCCAACCTCAGTGGACTTCTGCTCAGCAGTGTGGCCAATTAAAGTTTTCTTCATATGGCCTCCCCCTTCTTCCCTCATCTTCTTTCTTCTCATTACTGCACACTTTCTTCTGCAGACTGATCTGGGTGTCAGAGTTCTGTAATGCACAACTTATGCACCAAGGAGGTGCATCTGGCACATGTGCAACCCCTTCAGTGGTTGTTTGCTCACCTTTTCTAATTTCCAGCTAAAAAGCAATGAGAAGGAAATTCCATCTCAATGTAGGTAACCGAGAACTTCCTGGTATCTACGCTGTTGTATTCACTCCCAGTGAGCAGAGGAAAAAGTTAAGAAAATCCTGTGCCTGACTTCTGATTCCTTTTCAGACAGATGAGCAGCTGCCCTGGAGAAAGGTTCATTAATGCTGATAATGTTGAAACAAGACTCCAAGTCTTAAATACTCACCTTGGTCCATCTCTGCCTGATCCTGGACTCTATTTGGTAAAAAACAGCATGTGAATCATCTTTGCCTTCCAGCTGTGCTTTGAATGCATTATGGGTCAAGGGCAGCTCATTAATTTTTACTGCATGTTCCATCTTACTCTTAGCTTGAGCTGTCATTTGTCCCTCTCTGTTTGCTTGAAGACAACCAACTAAATCCCCACTGCACAGATATACAAATGCATGAGAGCTGCACAGTGTGGTTAAGATTCAATCAGAAAAATACCAACAAGTATGTAGAAACTTGCATAAACTACATCAATTTCTTCCTTCTTGTAATTTGTTACTCACCTAGGATGTCCCAGTCTATGCCCTATCTCACTGGGACATGCAGGTGGCTGTTGCTGCCAGCAGCTTCATGGATCTTGTCCAAGGAAGCAGCAGGATTTTGGGGACCAGCATCAAACACCAACGAGACGGGCTCTCGTTCATGAAACCATTTATTCAGCATGGGAACAAAGTCAGGTCCAGAACAGAGAGCTCTGAACAGAGGCACAGCAGGGGTTTTTGAGGGACAGAACTCTTGAGGGTCCCCACCCCCGAGGGTGGAGTTTAGGGTCAGGGACCACTAGGAACACAGCAAGGGAGAACCCCCCCAGGGACTCAAACCCAATCAGAGCACCTGGGCCGCCCTTCACAAGGGCTTTGGGGTGGGACAATGTAACTCTTTGTCTCCCCCGAGGCCGCTGCCACAGGTGGCTACAGGGGCTGAATGTGAAAGGATCACACAAGAAAAGGCTACACAGTCTGTTAGAAGAGTTCTGCTGACTTTTTTTTTTTTTTAATATAATTTTGCCAGTGAACTTCCTGCAATGTTCTTGGTTTGTACAACTTAGTTCTCTTTAATTCTGCTGTGCCATCCTGTCACTGCAAACCAACATCAAAACAAGGAAGCATTTTAACAGCATTTTTAAATGTCAGGTCTCTGCTGACCTCAAGGTGACAGACAATCCACTTTATGTGTAAACTCTGATATATCAGCCACTGGGAAGCCTTTGGGCTTCCTCCTGGGCTGAGTAAAATAAATATAGTCTGGAAGTACAGTCTGTGCCAATTTGTTTCTAAACACACACAGTATTGCAAACACTTCAACCTCTGGGAAGAGGTCAATGTGGAGCCAAGTTTTGACCAACACAAGATTAGTTTGTGAAGCTAAGGAGAGCTCAGTCCTTCCTTTGCTTTCATGGTTTCCCTTCTTCCCTTCCCTTCCCTTCCCTTCCCTTCCCTTCCCTTCCCTTCCCTTCCCTTCCCTTCCCTTCCCTTCCCT
>NC_031799.1:44605386-44644769 GCF_001522545.3 Parus major
CCTTCCCTTCCCGCACCTTCCCTTCCCGCACCTTCCCTTCCCGTACCTTCCCTTCCCGCACCTTCCCTTCCCGCACCTTCCCTGCCATCTGGAGAAGGGAGTCCCAAGTGGCACAAGCGGCACTCTCAGCTGAGCTGTGGTTTTCACTCCCAGCACTCGAGGGCAGTGTTGGTTTACTTTTGCAGCAGCCGCGGTCCCACAGGGTTGTAAGCTCCTCTCTTCGAATCCCATGGGCAGGAGCCCAGCCTACTCTAGGACGTGCAGTTTTTCGCCTTTTCCAGGTAAGGAAGTCCCATTGCTGTCCTACTCGAATCTGCCTCTTTAGTTTTGTCTCTTGATCCTTGTGTGTTATCCTAGTGCTGCTCTTGATCCTTTTGGAGGTAAAGTTGATTGCACCAGGAGAAACAAAAACTTCTCTGTGTGCCGTGGGATGCCTTTGAGGACTTTAAATGTTGGCAGGTTTGAAGCATCTACATTTGCATATAACAAAGGCTTTACTAAGGAGATCACTCCTGCAGGAGTAACAGGAGATTTTGAAAATACTGACTTTTGTGTTGAACAGAACACTTCGGAGTAATTTTTATACACTTGGACAATTTAAACCAATTTAAAGAGTCATACTACATTTCCCTGGCTACAATATAATAAGGTAGACTATGTTCATGAGGAAATGACAGCCTTGAAATCTTACAGGCCCTTGAAAAGACACTCGGGACCTATGGGCACTCTGGATGTCTTCAGGAGCACCTTGTGTTTTGCCTTAAACTTAGCACCAAGGTGTTAGCTGCTACAGACTCCCAACACTAGGAAGTGCCTGCTGCCCCCATTTCTTCTGGGCCAGCCCTTTACAACCCTACAGGCTGGCATGAGACATACCTTGGCACAGCTGGTCGGCGTTCTCCAGTTAGTACTGCACCATTTAGTGAGGTCTGGAGAAAAGCTGTGGTACCAAATCTGCTTTCATCTGTTAGAAGGCTAATTGAGATGCTGAATCACACAGTATTTTGGCTGAAATAGGAACAGTCTCCATGCAGATGTGCGCAATCTGACTTTCCCCTTGCATCCATACCTTTGTCACTTTATCTGTGCTTGGATATTTGTGTCTATTCATGCATAGATGCAGGTGGTGATCTTAGCACTAAGTGGCAAAAAACATTCTCTGGAACATGTTTGCTGGGCATCAGGGACCGCACAATTATTTCAGCCTTTTTCATTTTTCATGAGCCCTGATTTGTGTTTGAAACCCGTGTGGCCTTATGACATTATACCATATTACTTAGTTTTATTACTGGAGATGGAATATAATATTTCTAACAGTCAAGGAGGCCATCAACGAAAGTGGTAACTGGTGTATTTATTGATGACTTACCAGCAGCAGCCACAGGACCAGATATATGCATTTCTGCTACAGCTACACCAGGCCACATGGTCTAACAGATGACAGGTCAGTCAGATGTTCATATGAATGTGCTAACAAGTTAGCACTATTAACAGCACTTCACACTGCACTCCTTCCTGAAGCTGTTTTTAAAAATAGGTAAAACTCATAAAATTAAAGTGGAACTGGAGGCCAAAATAAAATCAAGTGGACCTGCTGTGTTTTAAATCTCAAAGGCTGAATTTCCAGACATCCTAAAAGCTTGGGAGTTTTGAACAGTGGGAAAACAGTTCGATATTATTTACTTTAAGTGCATCTATAAGCTCGGATATATTTTCAGGCAAAGGCTAGACTTGTTGGTTTGTTGTTTTTTTTAATCAAATCCTCAGTCTTTACCATTTCTAAAACCAGACATGGACAATACCATCTATAAGTCATGAAGTATGGAAGTGTGTTATCCTAGTGGCACTAGTAAAACTAAGCATAAATCCAAAATCTAGTTTTTTCACATCTATACAGGAGGAAACATAATTATTTTGCTCTTCAAAAGAAATCATGGCTCTACCATTTTGAATTTCTCAGAAGATTTTGGTTCAGACCTTGTGTATCTTACAGCCAATAGACTGACTAGTCATGACTCCAAAGATAGGTACAGGGGATGATTTTGTTGTCCTTCTTATCAAAGGCTTTTTGGTTTGTCCTCAGCTGTGGGAACTGCACACAATTTGGACTTGTTGACATTTTGAAGGAGCAGGGAGCTGAAGCTGTTTTGCCTGGTGCCTGGCTCAGTGAATAAACCTTCCCCTGAGTGTTCACCACTTCCTGCAGCCCACTCTGTGCAATGATATCATTCCTCCTTTGAAACACAAAGACTTTTTGCACAAGTTCATGAGATTTTTACTGGTAGTATGGTATATTGCTTTTCAGACACTGGAATTGATTTTTACTAGTACTAAGCTACTCAGTGGGCTGAAATGAGTAGCAATCTCCACCAGTCCCTAATCCTACAGCATTCAGACTGTGTTCTTACTGAGAGTTTTCCTTCTTCCTCATCTTTGGGCAGCCTTGTCATGCACTCTTTGTCTTCCAGGGGTTTGGGAAGATATGGCAGATTCAATCCCATGGAAGCCAGACACACCTCTGTGTGAGGGGTAGGGGGCCAGGGGTAGGGTGGGGGGCAGGAGTAGCCTGAGTGGCCTTCAGGGGTCTAGTTATGCTGCAGCACAGAAAAACTTGCCCAATATCAGCCCTGAGGATGTAAAATCTGGAGGTTAAGGTCTCCTAGGAGACATGACTCAATAGACAACACCATGGAAACAGAAAATCTTATCAACTCTCAGACTTTCGTGTCATGCATGTCACTACCCTCAATAATTGTGCTCAGTGTATTTTCCACCAATAAAGTAACTTCCAGGCATCTTGGAGGAACACAACACATTATCATACACTGAAAGGTAAAGCACTCCCCAGAAAAGTACATACAACTGTCAACATTTGGAAAGGCTGACTTTTCCTGCAGGAGTTCTTCGGAAGTATCTATCGAGGGATGCTTGGCTTGCCTTACCCAACAAAATGAAGTCCCAGAGAAAGCATGTTTCGCAGTAAACATTCTGGGAAATATGCAGAGGAGAAAGGGCTGCTCAACCCAAATGACATGCCACCAGTAAAAAAGGTGTATGCTATCCTAGGATAGAAAAAGGGTGACAGCGGAAAGGCTTCTGGTCGTGGATGAAAGAACATAGTGGCAGATGGGAGGATGAGATGTTGCTGCACTGTTGAGATGGGACTTGATCCCTCAATAAGCAAGCGTGCCACATGTTAGTCTGCAAAACAAGGTGCAGGAGTTCTATCCTAGATGTCATGCTAATCTCCTTTCCTGTGTTCACCAAGTGATTCAGCACATGGAATGTCCTTGATGTGCACAAGAACAGTGCTTGGAGCACTGAGAGCAAGGAGAACCTAAGACTTGTCTACTATGAGTAGCTTGAAGACACTTCTGCACTCCATACAATTGTGCAAGTTTCATGATGCAAATGTTATTTCATATCTCAAAAAAAAAATAAAAATCAGGCAGTACTCAAGCAGCTTAGCAGCACAATGTGAAATGTGGGGTGTTTATTGTAAAAATTGATATGTTACAGTGAAAATTGGATGGCAGTCCCAGAGCTCTGATAAACTGTTGAGACTGTGGTATCACTCAGCCTAGCTGGCAAAGACTGGTAAGGACCACAGAATCATACTGGGTTGCTCATCAGACTGGTGCTCCAGCTGTGTCCTGCATCCATACACACCACTCCTTCCCTCCACCTCTGCTCAGGTGACTTAGAGCAGCTGATTAGATAAGAGGCAGGCCTATGACCTAATGCAGTCTATCAAATACACCCCAAGTCACACCTCTCCAAGTACATGTATATATCAGATACATCAGAAGATTCAGGTCTTTTAGGCCAAATACATCAGTTTCACACTCAAGGTTAAGGATGCATGTCTGGCCAACCCATAGTGACTTAAGTCCTGTCCTGTGTACCTCTGGAGTTTCTACCCTGCCTCTGGACGTTTTGGTCCATTTCTTCCTCATTTATTAAGTCAATTTATCATGGCATACTGAAATGCAAGATGTTCCTGAAGAAGTCTACAGACTGCTTCCATGGAAATGTCAACATTCTTCATGTTACTTGGTGTGATTTCTTGTCTTTCTAAATGGTGATGGCTGTATGTCACACAGCACATAGTGACAATACACTGGAAATGAGAATGACACCACTGAGGACAAACAGCAAGCCCAGAGCTATCTGTCTTTCCTCTTTTTCCCTAGTTCTGATAGCAGATGCATTACAAAACCATCTCTAATAGACTCCAGGATAAGATCTTTTGGTAGTTACCACAGCACTGGTGTAATCAGTTCATAGAAGTCTTTTTCTGAGTATCCATCCCTTCTAGGCAATTTGTCCCAAGCTGAACAGGGCTGGCCTGCAAATTCATAAAACCGCAGAGAGTTACTGGACTTCTGAAGATCTCCTTGGGCATCTGCTTCCACACATTCTGAGTTCTTGCTGGTAACACTGACTGGGGACACCTGCTTGCCCTTGCATCTTAGATTTTACCTTATATTACATGTGAATGGTCTTCAACAGATCTGCCTGCTCTAGCTGAAAATTCCACTTCATGAGACCTAAAAAATTCTAATGAAGTTCATTAGAGAGAAAGGGAAGACAAAAGAGATAAACAATTTTTTAAAAAAATGTTGAAAATGTGATCTAGTGAAATGTTTTAATAAGAAATCCATGTCCTCTAAAATGACTTTTCACGCATCAAGGTTCATGAGGTATGTCGGTATAAGATTAGCCCTTCCAGAAACAGGCAATAAAGAAACTAATTTTCCAGAATTTAAATGAAAACATAACAACTGTTATATTGTTCCTTTCACCCACGAGTAAATAAGCAGTGTAAACCCAGTTCAAGATAACACAGGGAAAAGTTAGTATTAGTAGGAACTCCAGTGTTATCAGGGAACACTTGAACTGCAAAACAGTGGTCAGAATGTCAGCTTTACATCTCTGGTCTTATGGAAGAAAAAGAGCTGCAAATATATTTTCTCTGTTGAGCAATGAAAAAAGGTCACTTGATTTTGTTTGTCATACCAGGCCTTAGTATTTACCTGATTTCATTCCTGACTGCAGTTAAGTATCTTTCCTTAAACAAGAGCACAAGCTTTTCTGGGCCTTCCTAATGACTCTGATATCTGTTCTCTGCACCACATTTCTGGTTCAAATTTATCTCAATTCAGCTTGCACTGCCCAAGAGACTTCTATGTCTATGCTGCTGCCAGCTCAAGAGACCTTGTTATGATCAAATTTCCCATGGATGCATTTTGAGCCTGTTGATCAATCTCTCCCTCCCTTTATGCCCAAGGAGTCTCTTGTGCTAATGCTTCTCAGTTTCTAATTGTTCTGAGATTTCTTACTAGATGTCTCTGCAGCTAAATGCCATTCTTCTGGAAATGCTGCTTCCTGAATTTGTTCCTGTACTTTTCGTTTGTACTCTTTTGCACTTCTTACACAAGGCTACAAGACTGGAAAAGTAACATGAATATTATAATTGTTTCCTCAGGGAAGACTGCCTCTGGAAATCAAGATCTCTTTTTTTTCTTGCTATACTCTTAATTTTAATTTTTTTGTGGGGGGGTTGAGAGGGGGGATGGGGAGGGACACCTTTGGGAAATCTTATTTTATCTCTTCCTTTGCCATATGGGAAATAATCTTCCCTTCACAGCAGAAATTATACTCCATACACAAGTATTTCTTTTGCACTTAATGCCCCCTATAAATGCAGAAAAAGTAATATTCCCTAAGCTGCAACTACAATGCATCTGTCATTGAGGATGGTGAAAACATCTGACTTGTAGTCATGTCTCCTGAGCAAAAATCATGCCTGTAGCTGTAACTTTAATGGCAGTGCTTTCTCTTGGGACAGAAGTTGGAATAGATTCCAGAAGTCCACAACTCCTGCTTGTTGAATAACATTGGCTGAATCTACATGTCTCAAACTTGTAGGCACACTACTCAGCTTTGAGGATAATATTGTTTTCACATGCCAGTCTTTTCCATGCAGCAGATAACTTTTCTAGAGCATCCATGAACTTTCCACTTTGTTGACATGACTGAAGTTATAGAGGGTCACAGAGAAGTTGTGGATGTCCCATACCTGTAAGAATTCCCTGTCAGGGGACAGACTGGATGGGGCTTTGTTTGCAACCTGGTCTAGTGGAGAGTGTCTCTGCCCATGGTGGGGGAGGTTGAAACAAGATGATCTTTAAGGTCCCTACCAAACCAAGCCATTCTATGATTCTCTGAAAATTCACTCTCTGTACAACAGAAGTTGGGAGTTGTTCCAGTTATTTGGAGCTCTATTCTTACCTGCCTCAAGGCCATGCCTCCCATACCTGGCCCTTGTGACAAGTTTCCCTCACAGATAAATATTTTCTCTATCACTAGTTTAATGCACAAAATGGTTGTTTTGCAGATTAATTCCCAACTTCAGAGGCCTTGCATATCTTGCACTGTCAGGCCCTCTCACTGCATTGCTGACACAAACAGAAACATACACACAGAAGTTGTATACAGCCACTTTGCTGTGGTGCCCAGTGACTGGACAAGGGACAGCAATGAAAAATGGGAGTTTCCTCCTGAACACCAGGAAACCCTTTTCCACTGTGAGGGCGACCAAGCACTGCACAGGTTGCTCAGACAGATGGTGGAGTTTCCTTCCTTGGAGGCATTCTAAAACTGTCTAGACATTGTCCTGGGCTACTGGCTCTTGATGGTCATGATAGAGCAGTGGTGTTGGACCAGATGGTCTCCAGAGGTCCTTTCCAATTTCAGCCAGACTGTGATTCTGGATGGTTTAGTGTCACTGAAATAAGCGAAATCAGAATCAGAAATTTTTCATCTGGAAATATTTACCTTTTGATAACTATGTCACAATTATGTTATGGAAAAGTTCTGCCTGAAAGGTTCATGCTACTGTATTATAAGCACACAACACATATAGAATATATATATTGCTTTGAAGTACATGCTGAATGTCATACCAAGTAGGATACAGCACAGAAACCACTCCTGGGATTTCATGCTATAAATATATTAATGAAGCAACTACTGTCCTGAAAATAGATAGAAAAGACCCCCTAGCCATTGCCAATGTCTCTCAAAAGTTATCTTAAGCAAAAAGTTAAAATTTTCTAGCATTAAATATTTATAGGCATATGGGAATGCCATTACTGCCCATCATCAAGATGGCTTTGAAATAAGTTATTTGAGATGGCAAATCTATATGACAGGACTCGGGAAAATGAAATAACTAAATGAGGTGAAGCACATTTAAAAGTGTAGAAAGAGTTTACTGCAGCGTAAAACGGAGCTGTCAGGCTGACTAGATCCCTCACTTCTTGTTACTGTTGCTTCATTGCACTTTCATGTGACAAGTCTCTGCTTTCTCTAAGGAGACTGGCTGCTGTGTTCTGACTGCATTGGATTGTGTAACAAACATCCTTCCCCCAGTGCAAGAAACAGCTGGGTAGTGGCAGGAATAGTCTGTGTCTCAGTTAACTTGAGAGACCTGTCAGAAATGGATGCAACTGTTTAAATGATTCTGTCAGTGTGAGCAGTTTCATCTACTGCAACAAGATGATGGAGCAGGCTCCTGGTGTAAATAGGAGTTTGGGATCCTACTTCATAAACGTGTGTCTTCAGGGTTTGCTGAGATGTTGAGCTTTTTTAGCTGTCTAAGGCTGTTTGAATGGCTTGACCATGATGCACAGAACATGAGCTGTCAGTCATCAAATACCATCCAAACCACCATTTCTCCTTGTAGCCATTTAGGACTAACCTACAAAGACTCCAGGACCATAGGGCATGGGAGAAGCAGGGATTCTGGCCAGACAGCAGCTGTTGTAAATTCAGCCAGTAAATTGTTGGCTAGTAATCAAATGAAAGCCACAGTGGGCAGCCATTCACAATGCACAGACTTTGCTGGTTCTGCAGGACCTGATGACTGTGCTGCTATCCCTTCTGGAGATTCATCTATCAGGATTAAGTATATGGAAGCAAAGTGTACTCTTGTAACAATGGCATTTTTCACTGTTGATAGATCTTGTCACAGAATGGACTTTCTTGTACTGTAAAGCAGTTGGATACAATAGGGCTAAGCATAGTGTAAATACCAAGACAGATTACAGCAAAACAGAAAATTTAAAAGGGCTGGACCTTGGTCAGCCACTGCACAGCTGTGATAGGAAGCAGCTGGGGAGACCCACAGATCCTGACTCTTTTCACACCTATCGGTCCCACATGGTAGGGTGCAGCCAGCTGAGTGCACCCCTCTCCAGTAAGATTGCTGTGGTTTGCCTTTGCAGTGGTCTTCCACACCACTGTACTGGCCCTGCTCCCCAGGGGCAATATTGCATGTAGCTTGGTTCAGCTTTTCTCACACAATTCAGCATGGAGCCAAGCATTCAGCCCTGCCGCTGCAGAAACTGCCTGACAGTTGATGCAGGGAGTAAGGCAGCAGTCAAATTCTTCATTCCATTAAGAATTCACACTTTCTTCCCCTGTCTTGCTGTTGTTGTCTCTAAACATGACAGACAATAATCAGAAAACGAAAGCATTTACATTCTCTCCACTGGCAAAGCAGCACATTCACAACCAACATCAAAGGTGGGTTTAGCGATCATTAGTGCAATACTGCACTTCAACATGATCAAAGCAATCAGTGCCCAAACACAATAAAGAAAATGGAGCTCTGATTCAGCTCTTCCATAAAAGGCAATGATAAAGTGATCTGGGGAGAAGGTGAAAGCACAGTTAGTATATGAGGGCATGTGGCTGAGATATTCTTTTACATCAAAACAATTTCTCATTTCATATCCAATTACACCTCTGAGCTGTTCAGACCAACATTTCTGTCATCTCTGGCTTTCAATTGACATTGCAAATTGAGGAATTGAAAAAACTACAATAAAGCGTGTCTCAGTTGAAATAAGCGTGTCAGTGCAGATGGATAACTGTTTGAGAACTGGGATACTTGTGGTGGCCTTACTGATGCTGCCAGCCAGCTTCAGTCATGTTTGGGTGAGGGACTCTTTACTTACCACCTAGTCAATGAAAAAAACCTTTTTGCTTTACTGTCTAAATCACAGAATCATAGAATGGTCTAGGTTGGAAGGGACATTAAGAATTGTCTACTTCCAACCCCCTGCCATGGACAGTGACACCCTTCAATATACCACACTGCTCAGAGCCTTATCCAACCTGGCCTTACACACTTCCAGGGATGAAACATGCACAACTTCTGTGGGCAACCTGTTCCTGTTCCTCGCCACTCTCACAGGAAATAATCTCTTCCTAATATCTAATCTAAACCTACTATCTCTTTGACATTCCCCTTAGTCCTTCTCCATCTTTCTTGTAGGCTCCTTCATGTACTGCAAGGTTGCAATTAGGTCACTCCAAAGCTTTCTCTTCTCCAGGGTGAACAATCCCAATCCTCTTAGCCTTTCCTAAGAGAGGAGGTGCTCCATCCCTCTACTGAACATGGTGGTCTCCCAATCTTTCCAGAGCTGGATGCAGGGTTCCAGGTGGGGTCCCACCAGAGCAGAGCAGAGGGGCAGAATCCCCTCCCTCCCCTGCTGCCCACACTGCTTTGGATGCAGCCCAGGACACGTTTGGCTCTCTGGGCTGGGAGTGCCCATGGCTGGGTCATGTCCAGCCTCTCACCCAGCAGCACCCCCAAGGCCTTCTCACAGGGCTGCTCTCCACCTGCTCAGCCCCAGCCTGTGCTGATTGTTGCAATGAACCAAGGCAGAAGGTTCAAAGTAGAAAGCTCTAAGTGCAAGGACAATTGAGTTTGTGATGTTGGGTATCCATAGCCAGGGTAACAAATGTCATTGAAGGCACAAGTGTAGGTAATACATTAATCAAGCCACTGCAATGGACTGATCTTTTTGTCTCTTGGACTTTTGCAGCTCAGGCCACAAAAGTGCATCTTGAAAATCCCATAGGAAGCTCTCATCTCCTGCATGAGTGTAACTCTGAAATTCTGAACTCAGCTTTGTCATAAAATTATTGAAACAGTCTCTTCTATGTGAGAGAGGCATCATTTCAATGCCTTGCCACAGCAGTTATGTCTTTTCCCTGAATCCATGCTCAAAATTACTGAGGGGGGTGGGGGAAGGGAGGCTGTGAGAACTTGTGGTTTGGAGTTTGGGGGTGGGAGGGTGCCCTTTGTAGAGAGCAGGTTAGATGAACAAGACCTCAGATCCAGGAGTCCAGTCCCTAAATATGCTGCTTGTGACTGCAACTGAGTCACTGTGTCTTCTCTTGTGTAAGCTAAACTTACAAGAGCTTCTGAAGCCTTTCTCTGGAAGATGGATTTTCCACACTCGGAATGGCTTGTAAAGATGATGCTTTAAAGACATATCTTGGGGGAAGAATACAAACAAAAGACCTAGGAAAAAGAAAGGCATTCAGTGATATTTAGCAAGGCAGAGCAGTGGTTTGGAAGTGGCAAAGCACCAAGGAATATTGGCATGTTGTGTTGACAGGAAATTAAGCCAGTAAGAAAGGGAAGCAGCTGAGCCATGTGTGTTCAAAGAAGGAGCTGTGACAAGTCATAGAGGATACAGGGCACCTCAGTAACAGAGCAGGAATATTCTTCAGGGGGAGGAGACTGCTTTGAAGAATGAGATGACTAATAAAGTTTGAGGCAAAGAGGTGCTCAACTGTGTTGGCAGTGAGTGTAAAAGTGATGCTATTGCACTCGCTCTCACAAAGCTTCACCAGTATACACAAATGAGCTCTTTGTCTGTATCATGAAATGGCTTTAACTGGATAGCTTTCCAATTTCTGCTTTATAAATACTCACTGTCTTCTGGGTAACAGCAGCATAAGCATAACTTCTATCTAGTGGAACATACCTCCTCTTAGTAGTAAAAATAAGTAAAATAAGTAGTAAAAAAAAGTAAAATAAGTTTTCTTTAAAAAAAGCTTCAAGGTCACACAATGAGGGAGCATAGTGACCTCTGGCTCTTCAGAACGGAGTCAAACATGCATGTAATTCTTGAAAAGAGCACAGTATGCAGGTATGGGAACTTTGGGGGCTGCCTTGCAGAGCAGAGGGTGTAAACCAGCAAGGAGGGAGTGCAAACAGCAAGCAAAGAGCACTGGGGACAGTTAGAATCTGACCTGAAAGATACCTGGGCACTTTTTGCTGCTCTGGATTTCCACTATGAGTGGGATCCTGGCCAAGCACTTTGTCCATTATTTACTGCTCAGTCCTATTCCTGCTCTTCCCATAGGGAGCTTATGTATTTGGTGTGCACTTGTGGGAGGGAAGTGAAGAATTTTGATCTATAAGGATAAATAAAGGCATAGAATTGCTCTTTTAAGTTGTTCTAGCTCTTAATTGTAGGAGACGCTTTCTGGGGACGGTCAGAGACATGGCAAAGACTTCTATAATCGAGTTAGGTGTTAGAAGTTTTTCAGGGTGTGGGATAAAAGAGAGAGAGAGAGAGAGAGAGAGAGAGAGAGAGAGAGCCTGCTATGAGCCAGTAGATAGAGCTCAAAGTGGGCTCAGAGAGAACAATACAAAAGGGGGTAAAATGTGAATACATGAGCTCAAGACTTAAGATTGCTAAGAAAGAGAGTAACAGAAGTGAGCGAACTGGGGAAAAAGTAACAAGAGGGCTAAGAGAGCTAAGAGAAACAAGAGAACTAAGAGAAACAAGAGAACTAAGAGAGCAGCAAGAGAGACCAAAAAGGGCGAAAAGAGTGTAGTAAGAGAGTAGCAAGAGCTAAGAGAGACAAAGAAAACCAAGAGAGATAATTCTCTTTTACAATTACTTATATAACCTATACATTTGAATATTCTATTCCTTCACTAACCAATCTTTGTAAGTATACTAATACAGTAACATTTGTGTACAACCTATAGAAATCGCAGTTTTTGCATATTTTTAGTTATCTCAGGGTCTTTCAGACCTTTCCTTATAAGGCTGGGGAGAGGGGTCTCAGCTTGGTTTTATTGCAGGAAGGAATGTGTTCTGACATACCAGCCCGGTTTCTTTGAATTATTCAAACTGTGCTATCATTTGTATTTCTTCCTTAGCCTTTCTGGCTAAAGAGTCATATTTATAATTTCTTTTTAATTCTACCTTCCCAACACTTAATTAAAGATAGTGTCTTCTTTCCTGACTTTCCTGTAGAAAAGTGACTCTCCCCTGGGAATCTTGCCTGCCAGTGCTGGGGAAGCAGGCTGCAGCTCAGGTAGCGTGTCCTTCTAGAAAATACTCTGCTCACATTATTCTTTAGGAATTGTCTGCTTAATTCTGTTACCCTCTGCAGAAAATACTCAGTTAATAATTTTTAAATTATCACCAATGATAGCCCCTCTGCATTTCTGGTATGGTGGGATTCTACCTAGGACTTGATTTCTGTGCAAAACAGTAGTATGTCCCCACCTTGATCAGCCCCTTTTATGCTCAAGTCCCACATCCAGGCAAAGTCTATATAGAGAAGATTCCTGTCTCCTTGCTGCAAGTGGGGAGGAAGAGATGAAGCACTGGCACAGAGGGTGGCTCAGCTCCTCTTTCTCCTCCTGAACTGTCTACTCTGAAGAGTAGCAGAGGCCAAGTGCATTGGATTTTTGCTGCAGAACAGTGAAGCAATACAACAGACAAGAACAGACCAGCAAATACCCATTTTCCAAGAAGTGGCTGTTTACCAGCTGCTCTCTGTTTATGAATTTACCCAAAGCTACCTTCAAATTCAGATTTTGTGTGTAGTCTGTTCTGTGCCCAGAAAAAATACAGAAAGTTTCCATTTCTGCCACCCATTTTTGTGAATCTTACCATCATATGAAAAGAGCTGCTACAGCTATGGGACAGATCACCCTTGAAAAGTCTGTATATACAGAAGAAACATTTGGTATGGTCCTGCAAATACCAGAAAGGGGCATTTATCTCAAGGCTTAGCTCACACATGATCCCATGTTTCTTATGTTGTTATGATCGAAAATACATCCTGCCCCTCAACAGCAAGGGAATTTTAATAGCACAGTTTTACACAGCAAGGGTGCGCAGAGCTTGGCTTTAGGCTTGTATTTGTGTAATCGCTGAGGTACTGTGACTGCTGCTGTCAGAGGTCTGAAACAAGAGAGTGGAGCCTTGGGGGAACCTGTTCCAGCCTACCCATTTTCCCAAGCAGATTTTCAAGTCCTCTGTGAGCACCAGGTTATCTAAATATACTGTTGCCTATTTACATTGATAGACAGAGGTATAATGCATCTATCTCACACAGGCTGAATCCCTGTCCTGACAGCACCCTCATGAGCAGAGCTGATGCTGTAACTCAGGTCTAAGTACAGTGTGGTACACATTGTGGAAGAAAGGCAGGTCCTGTGCCATCTCTGGCTTTCCCATTTGCCTTTCTGATCTCCTTCAGCTAGGGAGACTCAGATCTGACAGTGTAAGTATATTTGCCTGTCCTTTGAAGGAGAGCTGGAGGGAGAGGCCTGGCCTTTGCACACGGGGTTGGAGTGTGGATGTGCTCATGTGTTATCTCTGTACGGATGTGGGGAGAAGGCCACAGGGAAGGGTGGGTGGGTGGGCTGCAAAGCACACCCACGTGCCAAGCAACCCCACCACAAGGGGAAGATGTGCAAAAGCATCAGTGGTTCTGCTGGAGGAGCAGAGTGCTTTCTCCACAGAAGAAACAGGCACCAGCTGGGAGTTCCTGGGAGGCAGATGCACTGTGATGGAAGGGTGACACCACCAACAGCAATTGTGTATTATCTTTCAGAGCAGTGGTTTATTTGAAACCTGTTTCCAACTGACCTGACAAATTCATTTCCAAAGCAACAACAGATGGCAGCAGACAGATGGCTCAGTAATTTCAAAGCCTCTCCAGAGAAAGGAAGTGTCACTATAAGCCTGCACTATCTTAACATTAAGAAAGAATGGGATCTTAACATCTGCATTAGCTGAAAATAGTGTGAGGACACATGTTGTAGGCTGGATTTTTCCAGTTATTCTTGTGGTTTCCATTGGCATAGCTCCACAATTCTCAAACTTTCTCCTTATCTCGAAATGGCATTTTGAGCCAACATTTAAATTATTTATTTCATGACTATATATGTCTA
This sequence comes from Parus major, assembly GCF_001522545.3. Taxonomy (NCBI): domain Eukaryota; kingdom Metazoa; phylum Chordata; class Aves; order Passeriformes; family Paridae; genus Parus; species Parus major. The sequence goes on from NC_031799.1 coordinate 44,619,458, forward strand.
TCCTTCATCATTTTGGTCCAACCACATAGCTCTCGATGCTTCAGTTTCTTGTCTGTAAAATACAGATAAAAATCCTGTACTAGTCCTGTGCTTTTAGACAGCAGTCTCCTTGACAAAGTATTCTTTCACATTTCCATTTATTTGATCTTTTTGGTTTTTGTTGGCGCTGGACCCTCCTTTGCTGGAACCTTACCCCTGCAAGAAACTATGCTGAGAGGGCTGTATTCCTTTGCTATCAACTGACAGTAAGTATCAACTGATGATGAGTCAGCCAGCCTAAATTTTGACTTCTTTTTTTTTTTAATTTATGCCAAGGGTTTGCTTTTCGTCATTGCAATGTTACTGCTGCCTGCCCCATACCAAAACTGAACTCTTTTGATAGTTTTTCTTTTTTCATTTCTCCATTCCCTTATATATTTTACTGCTGCAATTTTTGGAAAGAATTAAATTTATCCTCCCTTCTGCATCCTCATGACAGAAAGCCCATTAAATGCTAGAACCAATAATTAAAACATAAGAAGTGACCTCTTCTTTCTGAAGCCAAGTCTTTTACATTCTCTACTCTGACCTGTCCTCCAGAGTACATGTAACTTCCTCATCTTCTGAGAAGGTAATCAAACATAATCAAAAGGAATCAAAAGGATGACTCTGTCTTGTCATCTGGTGCATACCCATTAAGCAGAATCAGGAGACAGGAGGCTTGTGGCACAGCATAATTGATCTTTGGAGAGAAGTCATGGGCATGGATAAGACTCTTATTTCTCTTGCTTGAGACAATTCACAGCTCGACCCAGGGGAGTTATACCCTTATGAAGTTTGTATAACTGAAAGGAGCACCAGACCAGTTTTCCTTGTTCTAGGAAGCCCAGTCCCTCTGTACCACTGTGGCTGTACTTCAGGGGTTACAAGGCCATTTGCTATCTTGAATTTTCCTTTCTCCTTTGCTAGCAAGAGCAACTTAGACCTGTTGGAATTACAGAGAAGGTAAGGCTTTGCCTAGTGGTGATGGGGCTACATCAAGCTCAAGCCCACAACTCCATGACGGTTTAAAAATCAGGAAGGGTAGAAGTGATAGCGTGGGTATTGTGCAGCCAGAAGGAAAGGTGTAAGTGTATAGACTAAATGAACATGAAAATATCCTCACTGTCATCAAGGAGAAGATGACCATTGATGCAGAAGGAGAAATGTCTTGTAGGAAGATGTAAATGAGGAAGGAAGGACCCAGTCTTTGTATGAAGACCATGAGTAGTGGGATAAGAAAGGGATAAGCTGGGGAGCAAAAAATGGCAATACCTGTTGAAACTAGCATGCAACAAATGAACTTCAGCAACAAAAAAAAGCTGTCCACACTTTAGACAGCCCTTGGTTAGGTGTTGCAATACAGGCCTTCTGGACACAAAAGGACAGGTCACCCCAAAATGGAGCATGGCTAGCGAAGATTGGTCTGGCACAGCTGTGACACAAAAGGGCAGAGGTGCACTAGGATGGAAATGCCAGGCCTCCTATAACGTGGAAGGGGTTATATCTGCCTCTTGAGACACACAGGCCTGGGAAAACTCTGGTTCTGCTAGGTGCTGCAGAGAGGATATACAAACTTAAAAGACAGAAGATGCTGGGACAATGTAATTTCATTCCCAAATTTTACCAAAATGTACTTACCATCCTCTTGCCTCTCATTTTATCCTCATCAGCGCTGAGTCAGTAAGAGCTATTCTGTCTACAGAATGTACCCTATGATCAAGCAGGATCTGGGGACTAACTATGTTCCTCTAGCAGAGATCTGTGCTCAGGCCTATGATTGCTCATCCAAGTCAAAATTTTGATGCTCAGTTGGTAGCTAGATGAGATTAGTGGGTTTCCACTAGAAAGCAATTGTGTCTCCTATACAAAGGAGTCTGTCTTGACAGCAGGCAGGTGTCCGAAGGAAGGACACTTAAAGAAGTGCATGAGTAACCATGGGGGTTGGCACCAGCTGCTGTAAATGGAAAAGACACCAGTCCCCGAGTGGTGGTAAATCCCAGCCTAAAAGCACAAGGACTGAGTTCACTGTTTCTGGACCAGGAGAAGGCAGGGGGAAAAGCACAGCAGTCTTACTTTCTGCGAAGCCAGCACTGCATAAATTGCAGTCTTAGGTCTGGCAAATGTTCATCTATCTCCATAAAAGCTGTGAAAACAGAGAATTAGCTGCTAGGTCCATCAGAAAGATCCTGAGTAAAACAGAGACATCAGAAAATATGCCATAAACCCAAATGTGGACTGTTGATACAAATAGAGCTTCCACCATTAGGAACAAAGTGTGGAGGGGAGCCCAGTCACTGCTCCAAGGACTTCAGCAAAGTGATGTCAACGATGCCAGGTTATTATTCAAAACTTATGTTACTGACTTTTTCCTGGAAATTACATTTCTGCCAGAAGTCTTCCTCCAGTCAGGATCCTTTCCTCAGCAAACAGGAAGCAGACACTAGTCTCAGCAGGCATCTGGCTGTGAGGGTAGTTGAATAGCAACAGCAGAGCAGGTTTGGGACTCATCAACTCCCATGGGCTTTAAAATGAGATCACACAGTTCTTCAAATAAAACAGTTATATTCTAGTCTCTAAGAAAATCCTACTGCTGGATGAAACTCTTCTGGTTTTTTTACAGCAATAAAATAGAGCAAACATGTTGTCTCTGCTGCCCAGTGTGGTATTCACCAGTCTTGATCATGTGTTTGGAGGTCTTGTGAACACCACAGGTGAGAAAAGGAAATAATTCATGTCATATGACAGTGATGTTCTCCTGCTAAAACTTCCTAAGAGAGGTGTTAAAGTTTCCAAGCTTGAGAGAGAAAGTCCGACAAGAGCTGGACTTGACAGGATACTCTTCTGTAATTACAGAAGTTGTCAGTAGTTCTGCCAACAACCAAATGAGACCCGAGTTCTTTCCAGTCAATAAAAGTGACTTGTTGGTCATGAAATGTGTGTTTTGCATGTTTGTCCAGAACTTGCCATCAGTCTTGCTACCTTTTGTTTCTGATAAGCCAGGATTGCATAAGTCACTGGAAAAGAAATTAGCATGGCAGATGATTGGAAATTCTTAGGGTACGTTTAAACACACATTTTTGTTTAAATATCAAAGTTTAATGAACAGTACCCTGAGCAGAGTCCTACAGCAACAAGATGTTCTACATAGACTCTGCAAAGCTGTATCACAAGTACACTTTTTACATATGCTCACAGCAGCACTGATCCCAAGAGCAGATGCATGGGACATCTCAGCCCAGCTGTGAGTCTATTCCCCAGCTTAGTTTTGCTGGGTGTTCATTGAGCTTGGGCTCCTCCTGGATCCCATTTTAGGATGGCTACATACTAGTGCTGATGCTGTTGACTGTCTCATCGCCAAGGGAAACTTCACACCCCTCATGAAATCCTTTTGTTTCTGTCATTCCTGCTTCCAGTCAGATTAACACCTCCTTCCAGATGGGCCTTTTTGCCCTCTATGCCACATCATACTTTGGTCACAAATTTCCACTACTGAGCAGTTACAATTAGATTTTCCCCTTCCCTAGATCAAACTGGCTGATGAAGGGAGTTTGAAGCTCTCTTAAGGTCTCTTAAAAAATAATCATGAGGGGCATTTTCAGTAGGAGGACAGAATCTGACCAGGATTTAGTGTCAAGAGAAGAAACAATGTATACTTACTTTACCCAGTACTGTTAAGGAGATGATCACCAGCCACTCACAATTTTAGGCCTGCTTAAAGAAAAGGGAAAGAAAAGCTGAGACCAGGCTGTTGAAATTGCTTGGGAGTCAATAGACACAGTATATGGGAATCAGCTCATGTACAAACATGCCATGTACCCCCACTGCTAACCCCTGTGGTGTAAAATGGCACTGACAGAAGCCTCAGAGAGGCTGTGTGCATTGCCCAAGGTCACAATTGTGCCTGAGCAGAAAATCATGCCCTTGTCCCCTGGGACACCACATCCCTACAGTACCAACCTTCCTGCAGTCCTCAGCCTGGCTTTTCTGTGCTTAAGCAGTAATACATGCTCCCATTCCCTTATAATTAATTAGCAAGAAATAATTTATTCTCTGGGAGAAAAACATCTTTCTCAGCCTGCTGTGTGTTTAGACAACTATAAATCTCTTGAATAAATTCATACTATAACTATGCTGAACTTCTAAATCCTTATGGAAAATAACCGTTAGAGTTTTTTATGTGTTTATCTATTAACTCAACACCTCCTCAGAGAAAATGAGAGATGTCAGCTCTGAATGGGCAGTGGAATTCCAGGGAAGTGAGAAACAGGGCTGCAAGTGCCTTGCTGGCACCACTCATTACCTACCACTTTGCAGGAGAAATGGTGCCTTGTGCTGCCTGGGGCTGTCATCTCATCCCCTCATAGGCAGGGCGATGCAGCCCACGGTGCCCCCAGGCAAGGAACAGGTCTGAAAAGCAGTGGGTCTGAGGGGCACAGGACAGAGCCCTGCCTATGCAGCGATCCCTGTGGCACACGGACCATAGCGGCCACTACGTGCTGTTATCCTCTTCATGGCTGTGCTCATTTCAAAACTGCTGCATCTTCCTTCTTCCAACAGAGTGATGTCCCTGTGTTGACAGGGGCGTACTGTGTTCTCACGCTGGTTTCTGGGCCCCACTCACTAAACTCTCGCTCTGCCGTCTCAGAATCTGTTGCACGAACCAGAAGAAAAACATTAGTGGAACAGGTGGTGCCATCTACTGGGAATCGAGGTTTTTACAGACAAGACCACAGACTGATCTGATGCAATCAGTTAGACTCTCTCCAGACCTTTTCGGACACTTTTGCAGCAAGATCTTTATGGAGAGCCCAATGGCACTGCTGAAACTCAGAATCCAAATCTGCCTGTTTAGAAATTTCTATGGGGCACCTCCCTCCACAAAATACTAGTGTAAGAGCACATGGAAGGGCCAAGAAGAACTGCTCCTGGCTTTTGGACCTAGGGGGAGAATATATTCATGCTGCTGTGGTAAAGTGGAGATTAAATGCCCTGCAGATGTAACAGAGAGATGTGAGTTGTTTTGGGCATCTCATAGGCGAACAAAGTATTGAGATTTTAAAAGAGTCTTGGAGAGATTCTCCCTTCTGTTTTTGCCGAAGTTGTTCCCCCCAAAAAATTGATAGAACACCCTTATAAAACAGGATATAATTTTGTCACTAAACTTTGCCTCAGCCCCTAAAGTATCCAAAAAACAGAGAACTCTGGGGCCTGGTCCAGAGTTTTGCAGTCCCCTTTTATAGACACCTGTATTACTGGATTTGGCCATAGTTTTGGTTATGAAATAGAATGGGGCTCACACTGCTAAGAAATTCCTGTGTCATTTGGAGCAGCAATTTCTCCTTTCTGTTCAATTAAACTCTTTCATGTTTATAGTACTCATAGCCAAATACTGAGTCAGATTTTTGCCGCAGTGTGCTATAATTTTTTCAGTTCCCAAAGTAGAGAGAAACCATCAATAAGCCATTTGCTGCTGGCCTAAGACTGTCCATATTTGATTCAGTGGGTGTTTCATCTCTGATTTCTGTGGGAAAATTATCATGAATGTCTTAGAAAAATCCCTTCTGAACTGCAAATTTCCCTCCTGGTAATATTTGAAGCCTCCCTCCCTGCCTCCATTCATTGCTAACACATATTGTCAAACAAGCTAAAACCAATTAACTGCTAATATTTTAAATGCTGTCTCCAGCAGTTATTTTAGATTAGCTATTTGCTGTATTAGAGATGCAGGGCCCTGTTTTGCTTTCTAAAAAAAAGTCACAAATTCATCATGTTGGCCTAGTAACAGAAATTCATCAATGCTTTAATGCCCTGAGAAACAGACCTGAGACATTTTCAGAGCAACAGGTTAACTTGGTTAACATCCATACAGCATGGATGCATGAAGGTTCACTCCAAATTCTAATCTACCAAATTTCTCTTCAAGTGAAACTCAATGGAGGGACTTGAAAGCAGCCCTTTCCAATGCTTTCTCCTGTGAGCTAAGATGGGCAGGCTTCACCAGAACAGGACTTTGAAGCTGGCTTTCCTCACTGATGGGCTCCTGTTTAGAGATGGATCATTCACCCTTCTCCTCTCTGTTTTGCAGGGTTTGCTAGTTTTTTGTGGGGGTTTTTTTGGTGTTTCTTTTTTTGGGTTTGTTTTGTTTTGTTTTGTTTTTTTGTTTGGTACGTCTACCCAGAATAGGGGCTTTTGTGTATTTGGGTAGAAAAAACCCCAAAACCCCAAGACTGACCTGAAGAGGTATTAATTCTATTTGAGACAAACCAAGATAAAAACTGAGCAGCCCCCTGTTCTGTAAATCAGTGTAAATCTGTAAGTCAGTGTTGTGACTTTTTAATGTGTAGGTGAGTGAAAAGCCCTTTCAAAAGCTCTAACCTCAAAATCCCAGCCTGAAGTACTAGTGTTCCTAAGAGCAGCCAAAAGCATCTGTAGGGAAATTGCCTTTGGATCTCTTGTGCTACTGTTTGATGTGAATGGCAATATTCTCCCAATTTCTGTGCTGCAAGACTTCTTCTAAGAGCTCCAAGGGTTTTTATACCTGAGACTGGTTTTCCTCAAATTCTGAAAGGGAGACTTGTAGCCTGCCACTTAGAAGCACTCAAATGCATAGTCCCATGTGGAGAAACACCCTTATAATATTCTCCGTCTATTAATCCTTGACTTTGGGAGGGTTTCAGTGTGTCCTTAAAAGGAAGAGCCGGGAAAAAAATCTTTATTTGGGAAAGAAATATAATGCTACCAGCCCTAGGAAGTGGAAATACAGTGCTCTTCTGAAAATCATATGTAAGAGAGAGAGGGAACAGGGGTGAGTGAAAGTGAACAGGATGAGAAGGCTAGGAAGGGCAAGTGGGGACAGGACACTTTAAATGATTTCCTGCTTAGCCATGATGCTAATCTGTGTGTCACAAATCCTCTTTAGACAGAATTTTAAGTGAAAACATGTCTGAATAATATGTGTGCTTTCTTTCAAGAGGATAAGTAATCTCAGAAAGAAAAAAAGTTGGGTTTTTTCTGTCTATTAGAAGTGATTTATTTTCAGACTCTGATGCCCGATGCCATTCTTGTTTATGCAGCTTTCACATTCATGAAAATTATTTCACCAGCACTAACAACGTTGCTCCTGATTTGCATTCATGTCCAGCATTCCAGCCAAAGAACAGTAAAAAGATGTAGAGGGGAGGAGCAAGGGTAAACCCAGAGGTGAACAAGAACGTCCCCACAAGCTTCAGAGCTGGAGCTTAAAGCAACGTAAAGCATATGTCACATCCCATGCCCTGTAAGCCAGTGACCTCAGTTTATACACCTTCATCCTTCATTTGCTAAAAGGAAAGGGAAAAGATTGTCATGGTACATTAACATGAAGGCTATGCGTGCGAAAGGCTCAAGGGAGATTTATAACCTTGGAGCTTTCTTTACAAATAGTCCTTGACACAGTCATTTGGGAGGGGGGATGTCAAACTCTCCTCCAGTACCAGATGGAATAAGCAACTTAGATATTTTTTCTCCTCTTTTTGTGATCCAAGGAGAGTAGAGCTAGTCTTGTCTGAGCAGCCTTACAAAGGCAATGGTAATATTGACACTGATTTGTTCCTAGATATCCCTGGAGTATTTACTGGGAAGAAAGGGGGATGTTCTCTCCTCCTTGCCCCCTCTGAGGAACAGCTTTTATTAAAAATTGCTAGGGGGAAGTGGACCTGTTCTGAAAAGCACGGTATGGGGTATTAGGAGCAAAGAAGAGACTTCTACTGCTTTCAAGTGCTTTTGGGCCAAGACCATAATCCAGCCCAGTTCAGGCTGAATTGTGCATGTGTGCTGAAGGTCTGCCAGTGCGGCTGGCAGCAGCGCTTTACAGCAGCAGCCTGGTTATCAGTATGTGCTAACAAAGACCTTGTGCTCTGACTCCAGTGAATGGTTAACTCTGTGTCTCTGGCAGCCATGTGGACCATGTGCCTGTGCAGGGTACTGCTGCCTGCTTCTGGGAGCACAGTATTCATTTCCCTTACCTTTCCTCACTCTGCCTGAGGTGGGACTTTCATGCTGCTTTCAGGAGTGCTTTTGCTAAAGGTGGCCTCATTAAAGGGTGAGGTTTGCTCCAATATGCATGGGAGTGATCAAGAGCCACAGAAGCCTTCACATTTGGTGACACAAGCATTATCAAGTGGAGAGCTGAGTGAGTGCACTACCCTCTATTTCAACAGTGTGTTTTGTTATGGCAAATGATGTCACAGGTTGCACACAATCCCTCCTGCTTATGATTCTGAGTGGCACCTGTACCCCCTTTCACAGAGAAGGCTTCTCTGGAACAGGCTTACAGCTGGCAAAACTTTGTGGAACATGTGATGAAGAGAGAGTACAACAACAACAACAACAACAACATGAATGCTATATTTGAATCACACAGAAAAGGGCATGCAGGACTTGAGTCATCACAGGAGCAGTAACATAATACACACCTCGGAAGTGTTCCATTTTCAGTGGGTGAGTAACTCTACTGGATATGGCACAATAGAGGGGAAGGGAGGCTGGTGATATGTATCTGCTTTCCTTCCCCAAGTAAGCTTTCCTGTAGTCACAAACACCATTCAACAAGCCTACGTGAAGCTGTGTCAGACTAGTAACATTTCTATGCTGTACCTGAAAATTATGCTTCGACTTCCAGTACCTTCGCACAGTAAATATTTGCATAATATAAAGTAGCATGCAGAGGTCCCAGCCTGAAGCCTCCCCTGCCCCTTCTTCATATGATACATTTTGGTGTAGCCACATAGCCCTGCCCATTCCCCAGATGGCCATGCTTAGAGTACTCTAGAGACCATGGGATGTGATTTCTGATAGGACACAGTGAGTTAGCCACCTTGGAAACTGGTATTCAGGTTAGCAACATTGTAGGACACATTTGTGAATATTGTGTTTAAGTGACAAACAAGCCATGTTTCAAATGCAGTGGCTAATAGTCTCCTTCAGGTGTGAAGATTCCCAGTTATGAAACTCCCCCTTCATGTGAAGCCTCTCATCTTCCACTGGGTGCTTGGTCCCAGTAGCTCTCCCCACGCACTAATGTCTCTTCCCCCATCTTCAGGCCAGCTGGTGGTCCTCCATGCCCTCCAGGGTCACTGGGGACTAAGGGGGAGTAGACACAGCTGTAAGGATGAAGTAACTCCCTTTCGAAATTGCAAAATGGCTTCCAAGCACCTTTCCTGTCCTCTTTCTCTGGAAGTAAGAGCAGCCTGCTTGTCTCTGCACACCCATCTCTTTGCCAATGTGTTGACTGCACTGTGAAGGGCCCAGGTCCCTGATATGTCCCATGCTTCCTTCCTGCAGATATTACCACCTGCCAGCACCTCCATTTTCTGGGAAAGTGTTTCCCTATGTGCAGTGTGTCTTAAACATGGCAAAACAGGTGCTTGCCCTTATTCCCTTGCTCTCCCTATGGCCTTTAGCAGCCTAGGTTGTATGTAGGAGTCCTGAGCAACCCAGTAATGTGAGACTGCAGTATCACAGGGCCAGGTTACCAGCTCTATCTCAACAAAGCACTACCACCCATGTCTAGATTTTCAGCATGTGAAAACTTTTGTTGGCTACTCTGCATATTTAAGGAGTGCAGGGAATGAGGGGCAAGGCCAGATAAAGCCAAAACTGTTACCTGTACTTTTCAGTGTGATGGATAAAGAGCATCCATTTCCCTTTCTGGAATAACAGTACTATGCTTGCAGATTCATTCATGCCATCAACTTTTTGCTACCAGGTACAGCAACTTGGAAGTGGGACTGTTTTAGCTCTTACTGTGGAGGTAACACTCCTCAGACACTAAATCTACCATACAACTTCTGGAGAGGTCTGCAGAAGTGGCATAAGATGAAAGGACATGGAGGAGATAATACTGCAGGGATGCATGGTCATGAGGTTTGTCTGAGCGCACCACACAGTACACACTTTGGTGTTTTCATCTCCTGCTCTGACATCCTAGGTATGCATGGAAACCACTGGAACTCAGTGGTTAAATAATCTCTTATTTAATTCCCTATCTGTTTCACTCTGGTCCCAGGTGCCTTCACTTCCTCATGTACTTTCTGTGATCTTTATCTCTGTGGGTACATTGTCACAGCCAGGACTTGGAGAGCATGTCCAAGGGGCTTTGTAGTGAAGGTGCAGCTACACTCAGGGCTGAGACATGCCATCAGCCTGGCAGCTGGGGCACCTCTACGGAGAAATCAGTAAGCAGGAATTGCATTTAAGGGACCAAGTGTTGGTCCTGGGTGCACATCACCATGCATTGATTGTGTTTTCTAAGGAAGGAATGTGAGCATTTTAGCTTGTTGTCTGGAACATTTCTGTGATGAACAGGTGATTTCTGATGATCAGGAAGTGTTCAAATACTATTAAGAATTTCAGGAAAATGACATCAGATGACTTGGTCCTTGATGAAAGTTCTCTGCAATGTTTAATTCCTACATGGTAGCATAAATGTAGGCTGTACAGGGCCAGAGCATAACTTGTGTCAATGGTGGCCTTTGGCTATGCCTAGTTGTGTCAGGAAGAGCAGGTTTGTCTTAGATATCTGTCTAAAATCAGTATCCTGCATGTTTGAAGGAGAAAGGGCAAGACAGATCACTTCTCTGAGTAACACACTGGCATCACAGTGAAGACCAATGCTGTCTGCTTTAGACCCTTATAAGCCAGGCAGGGCAAGAGTTGAATTTCTATCTTCTGTTTCTGCTGTGGGAGTGTTGTGGGTGCAGGGAAGGCCTTCAGCCTACCACCTGGATACTGCAAGTGGTGTAGGACACTCTTTGGGAGTCCTGAGGCAGTCAGCTGTAGCTAATGTCATGGTTGCCTGCCACAGACAAGTAGTTTTGATATGGTTTTTTTCTGTATTTAGAAGTTTTTTGGTGCAGGATTTGTTAGCTCCCATGAAGGTAAATAGGTAACAGGTAAAAATCCCAGAATTCTTGGTGACAACTGGTTTTCATAGAGCAGGCTCTGGTAAGAGCTGTGATCTTGAAGAAAACCAAGAAAACTTGATTCATCATGTATTCAAAAACATAGAAAGCAAATTCCACCTGTGTTTATTTTCCATTTGATATTTTCAAGTCTACTCCATGATTTTTCAAGAACCAGATTGATGGCACAGATATTTTTAGTGCTAAACTAAAGACTTCAGCACTGCCAGGCTGATGGTTTGTCACAGCCCAGCTACAGCCCTGGTTGTGGCTGTAACTTGCCCACATCGACCCACAGACATGCTCCTCAACAGTCTGGCTGAACTTCCCCACTGAAAGAACAAGCCAGCTAAGCAGCCGTGACTTTGATTTCCAGCACAGCTCTCAGTATTGGCTGATAGTCGAAACTGCCTTTTGAACAGCTAAAACAGTTTCACATGCTTAAGCAATGGCTTCAGGGATCTTCCTTTCATAGGAGCAACACCTACAATGCAACCAATTGCAAAAGCCCACCATCCTAGCTGAGAGTCCCACTTTAGTTTTCCTAAGAGACTGCTGCTCTGGCTGACCAAAGGTAAAATGCATAAATTTATAAGCTTATTTACAGCAGGTGGAGGAATTTCTTTCTTTTCTGCAACATCTGTGAATGATCAGCATCAGAATTCTGTCTGATTGCTGGATAGCTAGCAAATCCAAATTGAAACATCTGTGCATCAGATATGCATCATTGCTGATCCATCTGCAAAACACATCAGATGTCAGTTGATTGATTTGAGCTTGATAGGGCTAGATAACCAAGCAGTAAGAAAAGAGAAACTACATGGCACAGTGTCCATTCCCCTCCTTCTTTTCAGCTGTATATAAACTGTTTATCTTTTTGCAGTTATTTTTCTTACATGGTGCAATTATTAGGTTGAATATGGATAGGAGAATGAAAGCCCACATCTCAGAAATGTGGGAACACATCTGTCCTTAGCAAAAATGGCTTTATTTGTGACTGCCATCACCAAAACCATAAATGAAATATATCACAAAAGCTTCCAGAAACTGCCTGTGGGATTTCAGTGGGAATGTGAGGGGTTGCATTCAGGTTCTGTAACAGGGATTTTAACATTCTTGGGTGTTGTGTCTTTTAGGTTTTAAATCGTGTTTATTCAAATGCAGTTGTGACACTAGAGATAGTTATTTGAAGCTGAAATCTTATTTCCTGTCTTCCTAATCCCTGATTGCATTTACACTGGTCACCACCATTCCTCATTGCTTCATACTGCCCATTTCCTATAGCACGTGCGCATGCAGTTACTGCTTTTCTGTCTGCTTCTTTATTGACTTCTGGAGGTGCAGACATGCATGATGATGATAAGGAAAACTCTCATTTTTAGTATTTTAATATGGTGAGCAAGGAGATGTGGCCAGTCTTATGACTGTGTTATCTGTTGCAGCAACTACAGTGTCCCCCAGTGCCACAAAATCAGCCTAGACCTTGGGCTTGTTATTGCCCTTCCAGCTGTTAGTGAAGGATTCAGCACAATGACTTGAATAGCAGGCCTCCAAACAGTGCCTGAGAGGAGAAAATGAAAATCTGTCTCACGTAGCCCTACATTGCATCATCGTGGGAACTGATAGCAGCAGGTTGTTGTGAGGTTTTCAGGCAGATGTGACCACCCAGACATGACACAGGCAGCAGGAACAAAGTTAGAAAGTGCCACCTTTATACAGACATTTTTTCTGATTCTAACTGCTGTTGATGCGCCACATCTGGATAGCCAGCAACCAAATCCTCATGCCATCCTCTGATCATGTCATGCTCTAGTTTTTTTATGCCGCTCTGAAAGCAATGAGTGTAGAGTGTTTCTGTGCCGGCAGTACTGGTAAAACCCCGTTTCTGATACAGGGAGAGATGAAGGCTTGCTTTAGCAGCCTTGTGGGACTTTGTGACTATTATAGCTGACAGAGGGGATCTGCCACACAGTTTAAAGTCACAGCCATCAGCCAGCCTGTTAAATGATCTTCCCTCTGCAATTCAAGGGTAGCTTGTTAGCACAGTAGTTCAAACTTCTCAGTATGACTGTGATGTCTGGATAAGTGCTTTGCAGACTGTATTTTATTCCTGGTAGGAGCAGAGCAGTCACTGAGCAGCTGGCTGGCCTAGCAGATGAATCCCCTCTTATGTAGTCATCCCCTGTGTGAGATTACAGATGTCTACACAAGAAAGGAAATGTTCTCCTTGAAGGCTGTGGCTCAGGTATTATGCATAAGGTGTTTAATTAGTATCATGCCATCTGGAGGAAAGGTCCTTCTGCATCAAAAGAAACAAGTAGAAAATCACAGATGGGGAGAAAAGCATGGATCTCATAACTGTGTATAAATACCTGAAGTGTGCAAATATTTTTGAGACAATCTCTTTTCAGTGATCCTGAATAAAAGGACCAGACACGATAGGCACAAATTGAAAGAGGTTTTCTCTGAACTCCAGGGAACATTTATTTTACTGTGAAGGTGACCAATCAGTGATACAGATTGGCCAGAGAGGTGGTAGATCTGTCCTTGGAGATACCCAAAAGTCATCTGGACTCAGTCCTTGGCAACTGGCTCTAACTTGCTTTGCTTATCACCTCCAGAGTGATTCTATGACAGTGAGTGAGGGCATCTTTTCAGACTATGTGAACATGGTCTTCACCCAGGTAATGGGAGTCCACCAGCTCAGTGGCACACGGCAGTGAAATGCCTTAGCCATGATCATCTTTTAGTAGCAGTGCTTCCTCTTGTGCAGCTTCTCTTTGTCACAGAGAGAGAAGCACATTAACATTTCACAACCATGGGAAAATGAGGCCCTGGAAATTTGATATGGGGTTGTTCAGGTGTAAAACAGTTCCAGAGGCCAACATACTAGGCAGTACCACTTAGCGTGTGAGGTGGTTATGCAATGTTGTCCTAGGGAATAAAAGAAGCAATGTGTTCCAGCTTTTTCTCCTACAAAACTTCAGTGACATTCCCTTTTGCTTCAGTCCTTTATGCCTGGGGGCAATTTAACTGGTAACTGACAAAAGTGAGATTGCTGCAAGCTGCCCTGCTCAGATCTAATAAATCATATAAAAGTAGAAGAGGAACAGAACTGGAAATGTCTCTGAATAATCAGCAGATGAAAAACCTTTTACAATCTACTAAACTTGAAACGCAGGCAAAGACTTGGTCAGTTTTGTTTCAGAACTAAGTAATTCTGTGGTATAAATTAAATAAAAAGCCAGCAAGAACATTTCTTTTCCACTGTGTGGGGGAAATATGCTCCAGATGCTTGCAGTCTCTTGGCAACAAGCAGCAGTGTGATGGACTGGATGGATTTTGAAATTATGCCTCTAACTGATCTAAAGAAAAAATAATGATAAAATGTTCAGCAACTGGTGAGGTGGAAGCAACAAATGGAATGCTGTAATCCAGACCTCAGAGATGCCTCTTACTGTGCTTCACTTGTGGCAATTTTCAGAGACAAGACCCAAACCCCGCCCTAATACTGAGTGATCTATTCTCTCAAGGTACTGCTAGGTGTAGGGAAAATTTTCCAGTGACTGCCTGGTCTAAGACCTAAACCATGGCTCTGAGCATGCAGCACTGGAAATGCAGAAGAGAAACGTTACTGCTGAGATAGTTTGCTGTCTGTGGAAATGAGCCCTGACTCTGAGAGATTTTGGGATCTTTGCCACAGCAATAATCTTCTCTTGAAGAAGAACACAGGCACTGGAAAAAACATTGCTAAGCATTTAAGACACGAAGCTGATACAAAAGGGAATTTTGTCTCAGAGCACCAGCTATGTGAGGTATCAATGCCATTTTGCAGGGCGTTTCACCCTTCTGATGTTAAGCAGAGTTAGCCAGGAATTCTGGTGCCAGGATCAATCTAGACTGTGCATAATTGGTGGCACAGTAAGACCCTGGGATCCTATATTCTCACTGGTTTTTACTTACAGAGTATCTTTACGATAACTGTGTCCAGAGTTAGCAGAGTTAGCAGAGGTTTTATGGCAAGAAGAAAAGCAACTGGATCAATGTGGTGACTTTGAAGAAAAGCCCTCTTACTGCTCAGCAGACTACTGCAGCAGAGATGTCCCATTTCTCCAGTGGCTTCTGTGGCAATTGACTTGTGCTAAACTCATCTGTGCCATTCACACTTGCAAAGGTGCAGCTACAATTTTTTGTGAGATTGAAAACTTTTTCTTACTATCACATATGTTACAGTTATGTAGTTACAGTTATCAGCCTTTTTTTTCTATTAAAATGCCATTCCTAATATCTTGCTTATATCAGCACAAGATAATGATTGTGACAGTGGTGGTTGTCACAGATGTATCGAGATGCTTAACTACAATGCTTCACTTTGGCACACTTTTCATCCTCACTCTGAATAGCTCCAGGACCCTGTCCACCACAACAGGGGGTGAACACACCACACAAGCTGGCCCCTGCATGTGCTGCCGTATGTGCAGCCCTACCAGCCTGTGAGCTAGCTGTGTCATCTCAGCACAACACTACACTTTTATTTGACATTCACCCCACTGTCTACCAAGGACTTTTGACCCCTCTATATTTCCAAGCAAACCTGAACATCTATCTGGTTGTCAAGTTTTCTGAAAACACAAACTGTAAAAATACGATCCATTCCTTCACAGTGTGTCTTCTATTGGTTAGTGAGGTGACCAGTCCCAAAGGCTGGTTAGACTCTTCTGACACAGCAGGCAGTTTGCAAATATTAATTTCCCCAGCTTTTCACTATGTGCAACAAGATCTGCCTATGGAGGTGTGTGAGAACAGACAGGCAGGAGAAATTGTTGTGAAAATATTTCTGGAGGCCAGACCCTGTTTCTGGGGTGACAAGCAGTGCCTTAAAACTAGACAACAAGGGTCAAACCCACACTAGGTCTTCATCCCTCCATTGCAAATTTTCTTGAAGGGAATCAGAGAGAACAATCCCATGGAAATCTGCTGGAGTCTGTCAATAAACTGACCTCTTGGTAGGTGCTAGTGAGCAAAAAGGGTGTATTAAAGCCAGAAGGATTTGAATTCCAGGCAAGGAGTGACAAGGTTTCATTGTGTCCCCAGGAGTGATGGGGAGAATCCCAGGAAGTGGGGTGTAAATTATCTGGTTTCCTCCACTGGGGTCTAGCCAAGAATTTAACACCCTTGTTTGTTTAGGAGAGGTCCTGCAGTGCTTTTAGTGTCTGTAAGGGCCTCCACACTGCTGCTGTCTCATGCAAATGTGCTGAAAGAGCACTCCTGAACAAGTGTCATGAATCAGCACTGGCCCAGGCTCCCCAGGAAAAAAATAGTCAGTCCTCCAGACTTTACTGAGGGTGTCTCTGTAATTTATGGATGCCTGGAAGCATACCTCTTGAGGAAGTGCAATCTCCTCCTTTCGTTTAGGGTTACAGCCTGAAGGCCATTTTTAGAACTGACAGGGATGTGTCCTGTGCCAGCACAGGAAGAACGTGTCCTGAGACACTGCATCTCATCATGGACTCCAGTGTAGGCATGTTAGCTGGTCCTGATGAGCAACTGGAGGGAGCTTTCTTGCAGGATGACATTCTGCACAGCCACAGAATTGTTACCACAGAGGTCTACTCTTTAAGTGATGATGGTTTTTTTAAAGTGATTGTCTTAGGTGGAAAGGCTGACTTGATTAAAGCTTACTGTAAGGAAAATCCCTTTCATACATATATAACTGGAATCCACATCCATTTAGTCAGTCCATAGTCACTTCAGGAAGTCCCATGCCTGGGACTAGGGATTTTCCTGTGTGTGCAAGGCACACAGCCGAAAATCACAAGCCCTTCCCAGTCTGAAGTGTCATTCTGGCAGCAATGCCAAGAAAAATGGAGGAGCAAGAGGTTGGGAAAAAGAAATCCCTCCCAGCAGAGCACCTTGAGAATGTGTTAAGCGCAAACAGGCAGAAAACTTCTCATTTTCTAGAGAGGGCCAAGAAAGCAATCTTGTGGGTGATACAAAAGGTAAAAATGCAATGCAAAGACTGGAGGATGCAGCAGATGCAGCAAGGCTGCTAAGCTGGTGTGCAGAGTGTTCAGGGGGTACAACAGGTGGTGAACAAAGCCAAACTCTGGCACCACAGGTTTTGTGACATGCAGAAAAATTCTTGCACCCTAGTCCCAAAATACAAAATGAATATGTTTGGCTCTTTCGTCTTTCCTCACCTGAGGAAACAGAGATTCTGTCAGAATGCATTTGTCTGAATTCTCATCCAGGCAAAACCTTTATACAGGCTGGAGTAATGAACCATCCAAGCTGGTTTCCTGCTCCAGCCTGTATATAGCCTTTAGAGGCCCAGCCTAGCAGTAATAAAAGTTTTTGTTCAGTTTTAGCAACTAATTCACTGTCAAGCATTTGGAGAAACAACACTACCTCTTTTTGCCTTAACTTCCTCATCTATCCAATCTTCTGACTTGACAATGACCAGGATATATCCTACAAGACTTGGTATTCATCCAAAAAGATTTAATAAACTTTTGGATAGGAAATGCTATTGTCTTTGATACTGCTTCTCCCCCAAATTTTAATATCTTTAGGACACAGTCTCTGTATTGTTGATGTTAAAACACTTTCTGTCTCTTCAGTTGTATGACTGCCACCCCATCTCATTATTGTATCTGTGCAGAGACAGACTGACACATCTAGATACTCATTATTCTTGCTTTATTGTCCTATTGCTTGATAATAGAAAGAGGCACAATCAAGAAGACAGCAGAGGAAAGAAACATTTTTTAACTGGATTTTAAAATGTTAAATAGGACCAGGAAGTTAGAGTAAAAAAAAATAGTGCCATCCTTATTTCTTGTAGTGGAACCAGTCAAAATTATTTCCTGTTTGAGACCTAGATGAATTTTATTTGAGCATATGGTCCTCTTGACTTCTGTGCAGAGCTGTGAGAGCTGGTTTGTAATGGCACTGGATGTTTGGTATGAGTCTGAACTCTTTGTGTGGAGTCTAGATGTTGCACTGCTATTGGGCTGTGATGTTGGCAGCTATTGAGCAGAAGGACCCAAAGGCAGATGGTTCATAATGTCTAAGAGATACTGAGGCCTTATCATCTCATGAAGATGGATAAGGGGAAAGAAACCATCCTAGGAAAAGTACAGTGCTATGCTTTAGGATGGCTCCACAGACATCATAATGCCATGTTCTGGTCAGAATATCTTTATGGATCAGAAGAAGAGGAGAAGCAAACAACAGTACACCCCAAATCTCTTCATCTGCAGAGGAAGAAGACTGGAGTTAATGTTGAGTGCTGTTCAAAACCCTGTCTGCACAGTATCTTGTGCAGATCCCAGCTGTGCATGGGTGTGCACTCGGGCTGCAATCCTGTGCAGTCTGGGCTGGGAAAGTAGCCCTGGCCCTTTGTGTGCAGATTCAAGGAAGCAGATGAGATGAGCCTATGAAATTCTGTTACTGATGAAAGCTAACCCCATGGCCCGGGGAGAGCAAGGGTGTAGCAGCTAGCTTGACTGCTTCTCAGGTGTGGAGAGGAAGTGGCCTGGGAGATTCATACAAGTCCTGCTTTGGATCTTGCATTTTTTAGTGATGGCTTAAGTGTCCCTGTCTGTCTATAGGAAGGCTACAGGCCTCATGAAATGTCAAAGCTAATTCTAGCAAATGCCTCTGAAGCTTAAAAAATGAGGCTTTGGTTTAAAATAGTTGCAGATAGTCACGGTAATTAAGTAAGAGTGCTGACCACCACCGGAAGGCAAATAAACAGGGTGAAGTAGCTTCAGTGCATGTGCTAGGGTCAGGGGATGAATGGGTTGTCTTGCTAATGGTTTGGCATGTATGGCTCAGAACCCGGTCTTTAATCTTCACATGGTGAAGAGATATCCTTAGGAAAGAACTTTCTCCCCAGGAACTTCCCTCCTAAATGTTTTTACATGTATTCAGTATTAAACCCACAGACCAATGGAGGGTTCCATTTCCTTTGATTGTTCTGGTTTGGGTTTGTTTTCTGCACAACACAGTGTTTGACTGAATTTCAGCCTCAAGCGGAGATCTGGTTCAGCTGTGGTACTGTCCATCTGCTCCAAGTTAAGCATGCTTCCAAGAACCCTCCTGGCTTGGAGGAACAAGTTGGTTTATGTCCCTGGTAACTCACTCACTTGAAAGACACCACAGTGATGAGAAAAATTTGTTTTATGTGATCATAGTGGGTGCAGTGGAGGTAATTTGGCCTGTTTTTGTAGTACATCTTTAACACAGGATTTAGGGAGTAATCCTGTGGTCATTGAAATTCTGGACAGAACTGTCAGTGGAAAGAGTGCAAATCAGATCCAGACTGGCTAATAAAGTTACATAGCATTTCCAGCAGAGATGTTCATGGTGCCTGATAAGGTTTGGACAGTGTTTCAGCTCTTCAAGATCACCTGCCTGACAAAGTGAGGTGCAACAGCTGTGATTAAAGGCAGTTATTAGTCCCTCCCCCACTCAAAAATGCTGTTTCAGCAAATAAATTCAGCATTTAGACTTGTCAAGCTAGAGTTGTGCCATGTCTTGGAATAAGTAGAAAGCACATTTATTTGCTCTTTTAAATTTATCTTCTTTAATCCTGATGAAGAAGCGTAGGCATTTCCTTCAGTATTAAGTGGGGAGAAAGAAAATTCCCAGTTGAAAGAAAGCAAAGCAAGTGCTGACAAAAAGAAAATTACCCATGAAAATAGAGCTAGAATAAAAACTCAATTTCAGCTCTGCTACACTTGATGGGCTGACAAGAAACAAGAATCTTTACAGTCAAGTAAAGGATAATCACTGACAGGCTCATATGTGGTCTCTTGAGAGAGATCAGGGCTAATCCAGAATTGCATGAAACTTTCTCAGTATGCTGTTTCTTTGGTTTTCTTGGGACATTTTGCAGTTAGTGAAACAAACTGTCTATGTTACAAGATCTGAGCTTTAAACACCTTGAGGCAGGGATGGCCATTAGCTGTGCAAGTCTGTATAGCAAATAACTCAGCAGGATATGCAGTGGTCACATTCAAGTGCTTCTCAGAAGGCAGGTCTGAAAGGGTTGGAAAATACATGGCAATTCTGTGGTGCCACAAATGACTGATCTGACCTTCACCACCCCAAAGAAAAATTCCACCCCACTGAAGTCAGTATCCTGAAAAACACCAAAAATTGTTTCCCCTTGTGCTGGAGCTCCCAGGATGAACTCTGTGGCTCTGTTACTGCCTCAGTAAATGCAAGCAGCGTGCATGATGTATTTATCTGGGTTAAAAAAAAATAAAAAAAAAAATTCACCTTACATACCATTAAGGCCACATTTTGTAACAAGTTACTGTTGCATACATATTGTCTTAAACTCTGACATGCTTGCTCATATTTTTTCACAGCAAGTTACAAAACCAGGAGAAAATAAGTATTATCTCTTGGAAAATTCCTCTCTGCTTTGTGGAAAATCCTTAATTACAGTTGCTAAAAAAATGAGGATAGCTTTTCTCCCCCAAAGACATCCTGGAAAAAAGAGCTAATTTAATGGATAAATGAAATTCAATGCATATCTAAATGGTTTAAATTTCCTTCAGTTGTCCCAAAGCAAAGCTATCCTGATATTTCCTAGAAGACATCAGAAATATACCTATGTAAAACAAAGATTTTACAAATTTTGGAGCCTTCCTGAGGGGCCCAGTCTTTCCAGCTGCTTCCCAGATGGATGCTTATGTGCACGGGAGTAGGGTTAATCCGAGTTTTCAGGAGTGATTTCTCCTGCACCTTTCGTCCAGCCCAGTAAAGGGCTTGAGAAGGGAGAGCAAAGCAAATAGGGACTGTTGCATCCCTCCTTTTCAAGACCCAAACAGCTTTTTTTCTGCCAGTAGGGCTGAGGGCCATATATAGGCTAGAAGTGGAGCTCCAGTTCCCACAGAGAGAGAGGGACTAAATCCCTCTTTACTCAATTTTATAAAATTACGTATTAATCACATTTATTTTTTTCTATCCTTTTTATTTTTTCCTTCCAACATTATGAACTACTAACTGACTAACTCACACTACTTTTTACTATTTTGTTAGCACTTTATTCTCACATTTTAAATAGTTTGGGGTTTGATTGCACTCTTATAAAAATACTTTCAGATCGGGAAAAGCAGTTTGTGAACTGTCATTTAACTTCTTGCAGCCTGGCTTCGAAGGATCCTCTCCTTTATCTCAAAAATGCTGGGGCTTAGCACAATTCAGAGCTCCCTGTTATGGTCATGTACTTTCTCTTCACCTCCTTTCAATGTCAGAGAGATTTGTTTTTGTTTAGTTTTCTGTCTCCATTCAAACTGAGATAACTATTATTAAGATGCATTTGGAGAACAGAATTCCTCTTTTTTCTGTTTATTTTTTGGCTTTACTCTAAGTATGCTTGATAATTACATGTAACCACTTCACTTTGTAATATATTCCCCATATTTCCCTTCCAGCTGACCTAACACTTTCATACTGTAACATACTACAAAGTTCACTAACCCTTTTTTATCTAGAGGCATAATTGGGACTCTGTGTTCATGAATCTCTGAAGTCCACATCAATCCTTCTAAGCAAACTTCCTTTCAAATGCAGATACAGTACTTTTTCTCAACTTGATGAAAAAAGCTCCTTTACTCTTTCATTATGTGCTTTATGATATGTGTTTCATAATGTTAAATGGTGAGAAATACTCTTGCTTAAATGTCATGGTCTTTAAAATCAGTTTTGAATTCATGTTCAACAGTGGGTGAATCAGAGCTGACCTGCCTGTTAGAGGACTGTGAATGTAATTCTGTCCTGAACTCTCTGCAAACCTCTTTTGTGGTCTTTCACTCAAGGTTCACTGTGCTGGGCTGCATGAGGTGGCTTTCTTTCCCACTGCAGGTTAATGTTAGATAACAAAGGCAGATGCATAATCTGGAGGTCTCTCAGGCATGTGTGTGCTGTGTCACATGTACACATGGATGCATGCCATCTCAATTAGCACGTGCAGGAGCTTTGGACTGTGATGCTTTGCAGATCTGTCATCAGTAACATGCACTTGAGGAGACTTGTGCCTCTGACAGCCTGTCACTTCCACATAAACGCTTTAATGGCCTGGGAAACTAACTGAAGTTAAGCATCAGATGATGTACAAAAAAAAAAAAAATAAAATAAAAATTAAAAAGAAAGCAAGAAAGATGCAGCCTGTTTCTGCACAACACAGTTCAGGTCACCTCCTGGCCCCACCTGCAGGCATACCTAAAGCTTGGGATGTGAGTGTGAACAACTGCTTGTGCATGACAGCTGCTTCAACAAACTACCCAAACTGCGCTGCTATAAGAGACACAGTTCCTTCAATTACCTTGAATTAAGTGCCAACTACTGACAATTCAGGACAGACTCTCCATGGTCCAAGGTCCTGATCCAGAAAAGCATTTAAGTGCGTGCTTGTTTAACCTTTCTGTACAATGTTCATAAGCACATGCTTAGATGTAAGAACATTTTGAAGTTTTATTGGAGTATTTTTGCAAGGGACTGGAATAAACAAATCCTGGCCATACTCCAGACAGAAATTGTTAAATAAAAATGCTGGGTTTATCTCTTAGGTTTCTGCTAATAGAGCTAGGGTGTGGCTTTCTACTGAAATGTTGCAGCACAAGTAAAAATTACTTTGGAAGTCTCTTTAAGACACTGCCTTTGTCTTTTCTTGTTCCCTATTTTTCATTAGCAGTTCACCACAAAGAATGCATTTCCCACCAATTCAAAAATAAGGCCAAGCAGCGTATTAATCTGTATTGCCTGTAGGCCTGTGAGCTGTATTTCAGAAAGCGCTGTAATGTATTTTGCTACTTTAAAACTAAAAGCAAATCAAATAGTGACACAGAAGGTACCTAATCAGCCTGCCAGCACACCTCTCAGACATGAAAAGTTTATTCTTAATCTCTATGGATTGATCAGTGTACTGTATGAATGCTAATTTATGAATGCATGAAGCTCTGGCTTTCATGCCCAGACATACATATGACCAAATGTGTGTCTGGCTTACAGCATTCCAGGGCAAAGAAAATGTTGTTGTTATGTTTTATACTGGGCTTCTAAGACTGATGTTCAGAAAAGCTGCTTGACTATCAGTGACTGGTGGGAAAACTCACTATTTGAAGTTCCTGTGTTAAATCAGGGTTCTTTTTTGGGGGACAGATGAAGAAAGAGGTACTACCTGCACTTCTTGCTCTGATTATTAAAGGAGGACTTGAATGGCTGGCAAAATGCTAGTAGTATTTTTGCCTGCTGTAAAAATAAAATAAAATAAAATAAAATAAATTTTATTAGTAATAGCAATAGTAATAGTAATAGCAATAGTAATAGTTTGGGACAACTACTACTATTCATTGCATAAGTGCCATATCCTTGGTCATATCATGCTCTTTGCACTAAATGGTTGACACGGCCTAAGAAAAGAAGATGTATTATTCCAGAATAATTCTCCTCATCAAAATCCACAAGATTCAGATATAAAGTAATGCACATAAAAGAAGGCAAAACAATGAAGGGTTTTGGTTCTGCCTGCTTTCTTCTGGAGGTGGTTAATTTGCACCAAAAAAGAGCAGAACTTCTTTCTTTGAGCTGAAGGAAAGTTTGCCATGGACTCTCAACCAGAATTTAACCTTGGAACAGATATCTGGATTTCTGGGGTAGAAAAAGATGTGTTTACAAGTACGAATGTGGGAAAGCTAAAGAGACAGTCACTATCTGAGTCTGCAAACAGCCAGAAATGCTTTTCTTTGTTGCTTTATGCATTGTATTTTCATATACACAGCTTTGGAAGGAATGGTCCATATTAATAAAGAAATTACAGTGGCATTTTAAGACCAAGGGTAGGTCAGGACCACCAGCAATTTAAAAAAAAAAAAAAAAAAAAAGCAAACTCAAATCAGAAGAAATGTCATTCAGCCCCTCAGGACAGTGAGCACAATGATCACTACTAAGGTAGAAATTGTAAATACTATTACTAGATACTGTATATGACTAATATATTAATACAATATATATATTGCTAATATAATAGTATACATTAATAGTTTATATTATATTAATAGGTAACATGATATGTAATCATACTGAGAAAAGATGGAAAAATTCATCATGGAGAAAGAGGGGCATAAAAGGAACACCTTATTCTTCTACTTAAACAAAAAGATACTGCTTTGTTGAATGGCATGCCTTTTACCTTTCATTTGACCTCTACTGTCTTTTTATTCAAGCCTTCAATAGATTCTGGCTTTGTTGTTGGGAAATAATTAAAACAAGTCGGAATGATTCAGGAAGGATTGTTCCATACAATAATACCATACACTTTAGTCAGAGATCGTTAGCAGTTTAACTTTAAAGGTTTACCCAATTTAAGCCTTAAAAGTGCTAACAGTTTTGCTATATATTAATTAGTTACATATGCCATAATAAAATTATCATGAGGAGACTACTGAATATTTTGAGAGCTATGAAGGCTCATTATTTTGAATTTGCACTGGCTTAAAACCTGGTACATTTCTGGATGTTCTCGATATTTTAAAGACTGTGCTTAACAGCAACGTGTACTTTTGTGAAGATTTAAACACTAGCCTCTTCGGCAGGAAGGGCTGAAATGTATCATGACTGATACATTCTCCAGCATATTTTTGGTCATATAAGGATCACACTTGACCATGGTACTTATAACGCGAAGGTCAGAGGTTCGATCCCTGTGTTCGCCACTCAGTGAAGAGTTGGCCCTTGCGGGTCCCTCCAACTCAGACTATTCGGTGATGCTGTGAACACTGCTTGTGCAAAGCACACTGGACGCACAACTTTGGAACGGCCGCCCATTAAACAAGAAGTCAAAGTAATTAAAGCCGACGGACAATAAAAAAGCTTGTGAAGAGCCACAATATTCCATTTTACATTCACTTGAGGAGAGCCGTATGAAGGGCAGGGACACAGGCGGGCAGGCCCAGGGCGGACAGAGCGCGGTGCTGCGCTCCCCGCTCGCCGAGGGCTGCGGGACGGGGGCGCGGCCGCCCCAGCCCCTCGGGGCCAGGAGAGGTCCCTCCGTGGCACTGCGGAACCCCCCCGCTGCCCCCTCACTGCCCGCCCCGCTGCCACGGGCCCCGCGCCCTCCCCTTCCTCCCCCGCCCCGCAGGGGACCTTTTAAGAGGAGGGGGCAGCGACTGGAGGGCTTGGCCGGGGTACGGGGCTGCTCCTGCGAGAGCTCTGGGGTCGAGTGGGACGGCCAAAACCAAAAACTAACAGGGAGGAGGAAGAAAAGGAAAAAAAAAAATAAAGAGGCAAAAGAAGTAAAAAAAAAGTAAAACGGGAGGTGCGGAAGCAGGGAAAGG
>NC_031799.1:44645138-44764161 GCF_001522545.3 Parus major
CCCCTCGGGGTGCGGTGACGGGGTGGGGCGGCGTGCGGGGCCGGCCGGGCCGCGGCTCGGTCCCCTCTGTCAGGCGGCTCGGGCGGCAAGCGCTCGGCAGCGGCACAGCGGCTGCCCGGGACTGTGCAGCCGTCCCTGGGTGCTGACGGAAGAGCGTGACGGGGGAGGAGGACTCCGGGATGAACCCCAGCAGGATCTTTTGCCTATGCTGAGTAGGACGAGCTGAGCTGCTCGCCAGGAGACGGACTGGCCGGGAGTGACTTGCTGCCATCATCCCATGCAGGGGTACCGCCTAGTCCCGTTTAGGAACGCCGAGCGTGCTGGAACAGGTTCGGACTAGCAAGTGGCCATTTGGCGTGAAAACACGGTGACACGTTATGTGAGGTTTTGGTCGTCTCCTAAATTTAGCAGCTTGAGTGCAGTAACCAGGAGCAGTGTACACTGAGTTCCGGTGGGTGGTTAGCACGGCAGAGGATCCCTGCTGCAGATTAGGGGTGATATTATGGCCAGTGTGAAGCTTGTGTAGATGGTGTCTGTTCTTTCTCTGAAAAATCAGAAGAAGTCGTTCTCGTTGAAGCTTCTAAGATAAAAGTAGCAACAATCATGTAGGAAAAGCCTTCTTGAACTTACTTTGTGTTAACAGGCCATCTGTGCTGTCTGTTGGCATCTACTTGGACCTGACGTACTTCTGGGATATGTGTACCGCCACCTCACCTTCCCTCCCAGGCAGGGTTACTCCGCCACCACAGCTCTTAAGGAAACTGGAAGCCCTTAGAAGTAAGTGTAGACCTGCTGCACTGGGGAGTGCCAAAGCCACAGCAGGCTCACTGCAGGGTAGGTGTGAGAAAGTTTTGCAGCTGAGGAAGGTCTGCTCTCAGACTTTCCTCCACTCTCTCGCCTGCTCCTGCACCTACATGTAGCTCTTGTTCTCGGGGGTCTTTCTGCCTCTGTGAGCATGCTGGTTCCCCAGAGTATCTTCTCCTAGGATTTAGGACATTGTGGATTCAGCCATATACCAAGCTACGTGTGCTTCACTGGAGGCGTCTGCCTGAGCTTGAGTTAAACAGAGCCTAGCACTGCCTTGTGGGATGTGTCTTTACAATTTCCTTGGAACCAGTTTGTCGGCTGGATTTGTAGGTGGCCAGCTGTGACACTGCCATAAAGCCAGGTCAGGCCTTTGGAGTGGGTGCCCCCTTTTCCTTGAAGGCATAAGGTGCAAAAGCCTGTGGGCTGGTACGAAACTACTGCAAGGAGCTAGTTGAGAACGAGGACAAAGAGGACAGCTCCTGAGCAGAAGTCGTACTTGTGGAAATGGATAACTTCACAGGTTGGGTGGGACATGCAGGAAGTTTTTCTCAGGAACAATTGAATGGACTTCTGCCAGTTGCTAGCAAGACTGGAGGTGCAATGTGTTAATGGTAGGTAATTATCTGCTGATTACTCTGTCATTAAAATGTGAGACCACCTGTAGTTCTGGAAGAGGCAGGCCGTTTCCGAGGGTCATTAGGACAGTGGTAATAACCACACTGTCTAGGAATGGCAGTGTCTGCCTTATTTACAAATCTCTTGAGTTTATCCTTATGAATATTTACATGAACTCTTTGGGAAAAATATACTGTCTTGTTCCTGCATCACCACGGATGGTTTTTTTAATTTACTTTAGTTCTTGATAGGATTCCTTTTCTTACCTCTCTCAGACAGGTCTTTTTGTCAGGTTGCCTCAGTCTCTGCCATGAAAAAAAGTATGTGTGCAGGAATGAACCTGCAGTACTTCAGAGGGCTCTCTCATCATGAATCCAAATTATAGTTAGGCTACAACCAATAATGTGCCTTATCATTCTCGAAAAAAAGACGTTGAAAACAGTTAATTTAAAATAAAGTATGCTGGAATCTTTTCGGGTTGTATTCCAGATACTAGGTAATATGGTCTGGTACTTCTTTCTTTTTGCTTAACATTGGAGTGTATTGGAAAAATCAAAGCCAGAAATCAGGGATTAATTGTGGACTGCTTGGAGTTGTAGTTGGTTAGTATTTTATGATGTGTTTTTTCTGATAGAGGGACAGTTAATTTATATGGCTACTTTTCCCCATATATGCTCTTCAGCAGAGCAAGTAATTTGTCTGTTCTTAACCTGTAGCTTTTTAGTTAAAAACTTTATTTTTAATTTCTGGCACTTTGGATGTGTTCTTTTAGTTGCTGTAGCCAGTGCAGTATTTATCCCCAAGTGAATTCTGCTTTAAATATTAAGCTGAGTTTGAGAGTGTCAGTAATGCAGCTGAGCAAAAGCTCAAGATAAGTACTATTAAAAATGGGGCTAGCATTTTTGTGTGCATTATCATAGTTGCATAGGCATGTAATAGGTGAGTAAAATCTTTGCCTCAATTAGGTATAAAGGAACATGACAAGATAGGATGCCAGGATAGATAAGAGAGAGGGAGGAAGCCATATAGGGAGGGTTATAGGGCTGCCTGCTTGGGTGATATATTGCATGCCATGTGCTTTGGCTTCTGTAGCGAGCAAGAAAAATAAGGCATGAGAATATTGTGGACTGAGAAACAGTGAAGTTCTGGGCTGAGGTTTGAAAGGTGTGGTGGTGAGGTCAAGTGGTGAATGTTAGGGGTCCTGAAAGACAATGAAGCTACAGAGGGCACATACCTGCACAGTGAGGTATACAGGTTGTGCTTTGAAATGTGTAGTTTACATAGGTGAGAAAGAAGACTGGAAGGAAGCAGAACTCATGTAGAAGGGAGCAGACCGAGTGTAGATTGTCCATGTCTGGAGTTCCCATCCAGTTCTTCAGTCTCTAGACAGCAGATTTCCTTTCCCTCTGAGTCTTCATTCCCTGTATCACTACAGCCTTCTTTCTGTCTTTTCTGTTTAGTTTTTTATCTCCCATGTTCTTCTAGGTGTTGGGAATGCTGTCACTAGATGAATTCTTTGTTCCTCCTGGTGTTTTTCTGAATTGTTTTCTGGAGGTTTGCCAATTTTGCTTTCGTTAGTACATCATTCAGCCCAATTTGAGCTAGTTTCTCTGAAAAAAAAAAAAAAGACACTTTCTCTGATTTTCTTTGGCGCTTCTCTTCCAGAAGAATCATTGCTGCCTCGATTGAAGTGATGTGTGATATCTGACAAACACAGTAGTATTTGTGTGTTTGAAGACCACAGGTTGCATCCTCTAATGGATCTATAAATAGTGCTGCAGAATCAGGCTGTTAGTGCTAGTTAAAATGAGCAAAATCTGAGGCTTGGGGCTTTTTTAATCAAAAAACAGGAACCTCATCTCCCAAGAAAATAAGCACCCTTGATGTGCACCATGTTTTTCCAGATTTTTGCAGTGGCTGACACCATTGTTCTGTCATGTTGGGGAAGTGTTGTCTGTCCCTATGTGTCCCTGTTGCACCTCAGTGGACAGTGGAGTTTGTCCCCTGTGCAGCCTTGGTTGAGAAGGAGGCCTTCCAAGTCTTGTGGTTGGGAGTGGACCCCTCAAGTCCCAGTGCATTCTCTGTGCAGTGTCAACTTTTTCACCTGGGGAGGTAAGGCAGAGGAGGAGGAGGAGGCCCCATGCCATAGTGCTGAGCGTTCAGAAATACCTTGATCTCATGATTCCTTGGACCTTTGTGTGGCAGCAAGTTGGGAGACCTGTTTCTCTTGTAAGACTGCTGCTCTTTCCCCTTGCTCAGGGCTTTTCCCGTGATGAGTAATGCATTGAATACCACCTGAAAATCGTAGTGGAGACAGAAATACGTATCTATGTGTCTTCATCTATTTATGAACCTTTTTGTTGCTACATGCTGCTGGAACTGAAATTCCTCGAGCTGTACAGCCCAGCTGCTGTAAGCCTCCAGGACAACACTAGGACTGTAAATTGTTTGTTTTAAAGCAACTTTTTTTTATTGCAGCAGCTGTGTTAAAGGATCTTACTGCAAAGGAAAATTGGGCTGTAGCACTTTTATCTACTGTGTGCTCTCAGGGAAGTGAGGTGCTGCAGTGATGGTGTATGGTGTGATGCTGAACAAGCTTCGGCACTGCTCCTGTGCTATTTCATAGCTAAGAGCACTGTTTAACAGCTTCCCTTTTATGGTATTGGGGTGAGATTATATCCTTGCTTTTCTCTCTGTGAAGCTGCATTGAGACATGTGAGAGAGAGCTCCAGGAGGTGGGCAGGAAGACTGGAGTGCCTGAAGGTACAGTGGGGAAACAGACTTGCTCAGGCACATGAAGCAAGTGTGCTTCCCCACTCACACAGAGAAGTAACAGGAGGCTGTTTGCAGGGGTCTGGCACAGAGGCAGAGCAGTGGTGGGATTCCAGTCTCCACTTCGGAAGGAAATGGAAATGCCAAAGGGGTGTGAGGTGCTAGCATGTCTGGAGCAGCTGTAGTGGCCCCTGTTGGAGGGAGAGTGATCTTTGTGAGTTCCTCCTGTACCATCACTTGCTGGTGCCCAGAAACTGATTCTGGGGTCTGGGGAGTTTCCCATCAGTGGTGGGAAACTGAGGTTTCTCTGTCCCCTCATGCTCGCTCCAAGCTTTCTGTGTAGGAAGGTCTGAGTGGTGCTTAGGATGATTTCTCAAGTTCATGACTACTCCTTTTGACATGCAAGTGCCAGCAAGAGTGCTCAGCTGCTCTGCTTTGTAATGTCAGGGTCTGGAGAACCGTGTGAAAATTTCTGTTATGTCTCAGCCTGCTGTCCTTCTGCCTGTGCTACAGGCTCTTTAAAGGAAGACTTCATGTACTGTGTGCCTGATGGCCTGATGGTTTTATTTCTTCAGAAGTACCACTGGTAGCTGGCAGTATTACTCTGCTTTCAGTATCTGATTAGGAAAGTCGTGGGGATAAGCAGAGAAAAAAAAAAAGAGTATAATGCCAAGTCTTTCTAGCTAGGCTGTGTGCAGTCCAGAGCAGTGCTAATGATCATGTTAAAATCTGATACCAGTCATCTGGGCTTGAGACTTCTTGCTGGATTTATTGAGGAGCTGAAAAGCTGGCTGGTGGCCATGTGTTCTGTACAATTCCTTGGAGTCATAGCTGGTTTTGTGCACTCCCACATACATGATCAGACTTGTGTGAAGAGAAGGAGAATTGACCTCTTAACCTCATGCCTGTCCCAGGTGCCTCCTCTGTCTTTATACTTGCAGTAGATAGAAAGCAGCAGTTCTGATCCTTCCTCCATGCTGCCTGACCACTACTTCCAGTTCATTTCTCACCACAGTAACACGCCCTTCCTTTTTCCCCTTCTGACTAATGTCGGGGGAGAGCCCTGTGTCATCTTCCCTCTTGTTTTACATATTAATTTTCCCAAATTCTTCCTAGGTCTATGTTAATTTTTACTCACCTGTTGCCCTGTATCTTTTTATACCCCCTGGTTCTCTTCATGTTTGTTCTCCCTTCTTCCTATGGTCTTCAGGAGAGTTTTTGTGCTCTGTAATTTAAGTGTGCATTCCATGTCCTGTAGGATTTGGAGTTGTAGAATGGTGTTGCCAGGGTCTGAAGTATTCTTCAGACTCTTGATATGCTGCAGAACAGTCTGAAGAGCCCTTTGGAATATATTTGGCTTGTACAATGCTCTTGGGGCTCTCCTGTGCAGCTCCTGGAATTGGACTTCAATGATCCCTTGTATCCCTTTCAGCTCAGGCTATTCTATATTCTATGGTCCATGCAGGTGAAGTGGATTACAGAAAGTGGTAGCACTTTGCCGAAGTGCTGCCTGATCTGTGGCCTGGTTTTGATGTACAGAGCTGGTGGAGAAGGTTGTCTGGGATGAGCTGTTGCGGAGCAGTCTTTAAGATTAACCTTTCTGACCCCGAGTCTTTAGGGTCAGAAATTTATAGGCAACGTGTTTCCAGTAGATTCCTCCCAGCAGCCTGTTCTGCTTTTGGCAGTCAGGCAAGCTTCTTAGATCAGCCCACATGCACAGATAGCCTCAGTGCTGAGGTTAGAGTTATCTGCTGGCTCATGACTGACCAGATGTTCGAGTGCATCTGGAAGCCTGTTCTCTTACTTAGACATGCAAAGGCTACCTCTTCCTGTCTGTGCAGACAGACACTGCTTGTGCCCATTGCTCCAGTAAGTACTGCTGCACAGTGGGGTGATGTGGGTGATGAAAGCTGTGCCTGCTGCTGGTGTAAAGTGAGTTGGAAGGATTCAAGCAGGATCCGTGTTGTCCCATCTGCTCTTCTGTCCCATGGGAACACCACAACCCTGCATCGAGGTATATCAGGTGATGCTGTGAGGTGTATTTTCCAGCAGAACAAATTTAAATCGGATTCTGACTTCCTGATGGCTGTGGGTTTTGAGACATTATAGAAGCTAATTTAAAAACAAACATGTTTTTTTTTCATTCCTCTGTGTTTACAAGTGTATATACCCTGATACCACAGGTCAAGTTTGACTTGCAGAAAAATGTTTTCACTTATTTTACAAGGTATTGCATGCTCTTCTCTGATATGCAAAAATGAGTACTGGACTGTGAGGGGTCTTTTCTGAGTGTCTGTCTGCCATGTGCAAAACTTTATTTCTGCCTGCTCCAGCAACTCTGCCTGCCAGCTGTGTTTTGTGTTACTCATTTTCTTGGTGTCTTGTTGTTGTGGTATTATCCCAGCTGTCCACCAAGCACTGCACTCATTAAATTCCCATTCCATGCAGGAGAGGTTGTGAAAGAGCACTGGAAGGGTGAAAGTGTTGGATTCAGATAATGACAGCTTAGTAGCTAAAGCAAAAGTCATGCAAAGCAAAACAAGGAATTGGTTCACCACTTCCTGGGGCAGGCAGGTGTTCAGCCATTCCCAGGAAAGCAGGCTCCATCTTGCATAGCAGTCTCTTGTGAAGACAAACCCCATAATTCTGAATGTTCCCTCTCCTCTCCCCTCCCCACCCTCCTGGGTTTTTTTTGTGCTGAGCATAATGCCATATGGATGGAATATTGCTAGGGTCTGCTCTCCTGGCTCTATCCCCTCCCAGTACCTAGTGCACCCTCAGCATGCATGCTCGCAGTCATACAGCAGGGAGAAAAGGCCTTGGCTCTGTGCAAGCACTGCTCAGCAGTAACAAAAACGTCTCTATATTATCAGCACCATTTTCAGCACAAATTCAAAACTCATACCAGCCGCTGTGAAGAAAATGAACTCCACCCCAACCAAAACCAGCATGCTCAAAGTGGGAAGTTCACCCGTGATGCTGTGCCACCTTCTGACTGAGTGTCACAGTAGTTTCTTTGATGAAACGTGCATTGTTGTGCTGAAATGAGAGGTAAAAGTGATAGAAATCTTGCTGTCCTGCTTTGCTTCAGCCAAGTGATGCCAATTTTTGACTTGATGAAAGGCAGAAGTTGGGTAAGTGTTGTGCTTGAATCATGGTGTGCTAGGCCTGCGCTCTGCTGCTGCTTTTGGCAGATACCCAGATAATGTATCAGGTGATGCTACTGTTGAGAGGATGCAATGTTACCTTTCAGGAGGAGAAAGCCAGTGCCAATATCCTTATGTTTTTGTTTAATGAAAGTGTAATTTTTACTGCAGGACCTGAGAAAAACAATGGTCAAAGAGGGCTTTATGTGAGCAAAGTCACTTCAGGAAAAGTCTATGCTGGCAAGCTGAGCCAGGTGACCCACTGGCTTGGCACCACGTTTTCCTTAAGCCCTCTGCTGCAGTGGCCTGGCGTAAATGTGTGTACTTACTCAGCTATGTCTCCCTCTCTCCCAGCAAAATGAGCTGAACTCCTTCCTGTGGACAATCAAGAGAGATCCCCCATCTTATTTCTTTGGCACCATCCATGTCCCATACACGCGTGTCTGGGATTTCATCCCAGAGAACTCCAAGAAAGCCTTCCAGCAGAGCCACATCGTGTACTTTGAGCTGGATCTCACCGATCCCTACACCATCTCGGCTCTCACCAGCTGCCAACTCCTGCCACAGGGAAAGAACCTCCAAGATGTGCTGCCCCATGACATCTACCGCCGGCTGAAGCGGCACCTGGAGTATGTCAAGCTCATGATGCCATCCTGGATGACCCCAGATCAGCGGGGCAAAGGGCTGTATGCTGACTACCTCTTCAATGCCATTGCTGGCAACTGGGAGCGGAAGAGGCCGGTCTGGGTGATGCTGATGGTGAACTCCCTGACAGAGGTAGACATCAAGTCACGAGGTGTGCCCGTCCTGGATCTGTTCCTGGCCCAGGAAGCAGAGCGGCTGAGGAAGCAAACGGGCGCTGTGGAGAAAGTAGAAGAGCAGTGCCACCCCCTCAATGGGCTGAACTTCTCCCAGGTGAGGCGGAGTGGTGTGCTGGGTGCCAGGCTAGCTGCTGAGCTGGATATCGCAGCAGCAACAGCATGGGCTGGGGCGTGGGGTAAGTGCTTTCTACCCAGAGACTTGTGTCTGCTCCCTGCAGCCCCTGCCTTTGCCTGCATCTTCAGGAGAATTTGCTAGCACAGGAGATCAGGCCAGAAATGAATTCATCCAAGCTCGGCCTGGGAAGACCCCCTGATTTCTTCCTTGGGTATGTTCCACCCTCAGAGACACTGGACCTTTTGGATGTGCTTTCTGACCCTGACTGGGCTGCCTTGCAGGAGCTCAGGACAGGCTGGGCCTCAATGTCCAAACTTGTTTTCGTAATAGCAAGTTAAAAAGAAAGGTGTGATTACTTGGGGAAAGCAAGGGTGCTGTGAGTAGTGCTGAAAAGTAATTGCTGGTTGGAAAGCAACACAGTGAATTATCTTGATGCCCTCAGAAATGGGGGCCCAACATCCACACTGGGAAAAGGGAAAAGTTGGTTTTTTTGTGCTTGTTGGTTTTGATTTTTTTCCCTTCCTTTGTTACCAGGGAAGGGTCAGCACAGCACAGCTTTCTTCAGGGAGCTTCATAGACTAGTACAGGCCCTTGTGCAAATGCTGTTGTATTTGCAAACCTGTTGGAGTTCAGCACTGTGGTTCATGCAGCAAAATGACCTCTATGTTGTCCATGTGTTGCATGAGGTACTCCTCTCTGAATAAAATACACCAGGCAGTAATGTCTGTTGTTGTCTCTGCCCAGTGGGATCACAGGCATAATGTTGCTCTCTGATGTGTGGTACCTTCACTGCAGGGCAGTGCTAGTTTGAGGAGTGGAAGTGGCATTTGCTTAGGAATAATCAAGACCTGCATTTTGCAGTATGCCCTAGTAGCATAAGATGGGAGGACCTTTAGTCATAGGGCTGGGGAGTTTTGATTGATGCCCTGCTCTTTCCCCTCCATCCTGAAGCCTGTCCTGTCACTGATGCACAGTTTGGAAGGGAAGGAGGAGAAGGGAGGGCAGGGACAGCAGCTCAGGACAAATGCTTGAAGTGTCTGAATGCTGCTACCCCAGACAGCGATGGTGGGGGGACCATGGTGCAGGGAGTGCAGGACGGCTCATCACTTGAGCAGTCTTTAACTGCAGGCAGTTCTCTTTTCCATTGTTTGGAGCTGGCAACCTCATTTGCATCTCCAATCTTTTGCTTAACACCGTGCTTTGAATCCTTATGCTGTTGCTCTTTGCTCCCAGCTAACCTGGGAATAAGCTGGGAAGTCCCTTCTTTTCCACCACTTACCTGGTTGAGGATTTATAGACATTATCGCCCGTGTTTTTCTTTTGCTGGCATTGCCCCTAAAGTTTATCATGATAGAAGTGGAGGCATGGGCATTTTTCTCCACTGCCTTGTAAGAAAGTGGTAGAGATACTGAGAAATTTTTATTGCAAATCATGTCTCTGCTAAGCTCATGTAAGTGTTGTCTCTTAGGCCTTCACAGGTTTCCTCAAAAAGCAGCTGTTTTTGTGCTGTTTTGCAGATGGGATAAATACCAAGTGATCCATGAAGCTGCATGGGCAAGGGACACAGAGCTGCAACATCCAGAATTGCCCAGCCTTCTGACAAGGCCAGAGAGACAAAAACTGCAGGAGTAACTTACCTCTAGTTGGGAAAATCATATCCCGTGGTTGCCCCTCGGTGAGTGGAGGCGTGCATTTGCATCATGAAGGCTGCAGCTCCTCCCATGCCTGCTCATTTCCCGGGGAGGGTGTGTACTGTTCCTTGACTGGAGCAGCTAGAGCACTGCAAATTCACACCTCCACTGCTGCCCACTACTAGATTTCCAATACACGCAGCTCAAGGCGAAGGAGAACCAGAGGTAGATGATTTCTGTGCTTCTGAGCCAATTTCATGGCTGCTTCAGAAACAGACTTGTGAACTCTTGTGGTTGGCAATCATGTAAGTCTTTGACTTCAGAGCTTTCTTGTCTGTTTGTTCAGGCAGTAGAGTTAATTAGGTGTTTAATAGAAACCGGACAAAGAGTTTGAAATAGGTTCTTTGAAAATTAGTTTCTTTGGTGTGATGTTCTTTGCAAACTCCTAGTATTGGGCTGCTTCTGAGACTGCTTTTCAAACAAGCAAACACACAGGCATGACTTAGAAATTTATGTTGGGAAAAGTGGAACAAAACCCATAAGGAATAGTCTAACACTGTACAAGAAATATAATAGAATCACAGAATGGCCTGACTTGGAAGGGACCTCAAAGATCACTTAGTTCCATCCCTTCTGCCATGGGCATGGACACATTTCACTAAGACCAGGTTTCTCAGAACCCCATCCAACCTGGCCTTGAACACTTCCAGGGATGGGGCATCCACAGCTTCTCTGGGCAACCTGTGCCACTGCCTTACCACTCTCACAGTAAAGAATTTCTTCCTAATATCTAGTCTAAACTCACTGTCTTTCACTCTGAAGCCATTCCCCTTTGTCCCTTGTAAAAAGTCTTTCTTGTGGGCTTCCTTCCTATACTGGAAGGTGCATTATGGGTCTTCTCTTTTTCAGGCTGAACAATTGTCTCAGCCTTTTCCTGTAGGAGAAGTGCTCCTTTCTTTTAATCCATCTTGGTGGTCTCCTTTGAACCTATTCTAACACATCCATGGTGCTGGGCCCCCAGAGCTGGATGCAGGTTTCCAGGTGGGGTTTCAGCAGAGCAGAGCAGAGGGACAGAATCCTCTCCCTCCCCTGCTGCCCACGCTGCTTTGGATGCAGCCCAGAACACGTTTGGCTCTCTGGGCTGGGAGTGCCCATGGCTGGGTCATGTCCAGCCTCTCACCCACCAGCACTCCCAAGGCCTTCTCACTGGGCTGCTTTTGACCTGTTCATCCCCAGCCTGTGCTGATGCTGGGGGTTGACCCAGGTGTAGCACGTGTCATTAAGTCTTGTTAAACTGCATGAGATTCCTGTGGACCCATTTGTCAGGCTTACCAAGGTCCCTCTGGATGTCATCTAGGAAGATGCTTTTTTACTTATACCAGAACTACAGAGAACTTACTTACTTAGCAGAGAAACAAGGTCAGTGTTTTCAGTTTGTTTCTGCAAGGGTTTGCTCTTTCTTTCACATCACAAATTATTCTTCTGGCTGGTAAGGCAGATTCCCAAGCCACTTCCAAACCATACACTGTTAATAGCTAGGTCTCTGTTCTGATCCATTCCATTGAACAAGGCCTTGTTGGTGTATGTTATTGCAGGTGAAGGTCTGGAACAGTTTATTGTTGTCTACCGGGGTACAGTGCTCTGTAACTGCAAAGTACAGGCAAACCCGTATTAGTGACTTCCTTCTCCGTATGAAGATGGAACAGTGAAAAAAAAAAAACCAAACAAAAAAACCCACCAAAAACGCACACAACAGCCAACAGTGCCTGTCAAGTGGCTCCTTTTCTTTGGCTTTTTGTACCAAAGGCATTTGGTTTATGACTCTCTTATTTTACCTGCCAAGTC
This sequence comes from Parus major, assembly GCF_001522545.3. NCBI lineage: Eukaryota > Metazoa > Chordata > Aves > Passeriformes > Paridae > Parus > Parus major. The sequence continues at coordinate 44,656,891 of NC_031799.1, forward strand.
TCTCTGTTCTTGCTCAGTTCAGGTTGCTGCCCACATTGCCAAATCATAAAAGTATCATTTCTGTTCAGTATACAATGATGTGTACACAATCTGTGAAATACTTTACTGCCTTCTCAATCCCTCTCATTCCAAGTTCTGTGCAACTTCAGGAGTATGTAAAGACTACTTTGTCTCCATGCCATGGTGTTTATTTTTCTTCTTTCATGCTGTTTCCATCCTAGTTTGTCTTACAGACTTGTTCTGCCACTCCACCTTATTTGCTGGGTAGTGCCTCTCTTGTTGCAATACCCTGCATAGGTCCCATTCCTATCTGTGTCTGGGCTTTTTAGCTGTGTACGATCTGCCACTGCTGACTTCCAGCCTGGAGTCAGTCTTTCCCAGCTGTTCCTTTCCAGTTATGCATATGCTTAGATTTTGCTTTATTGGGGGCATTAGTGCTCCAGCCCAAAACAGTTTTGCTGCTGGCTTCAGTAGCGTCAAGAACATCAGTTTAAGACTGGCTCAGAAGACAAGCAAATGTTGTTTCTTGTACTGTTCCAGGCACTTGCTTTGGTGCATTATGGTGGTGTTGAAGATGGTATTCCTCACAAACTGGTCTCAGCTTGAACACAAGAAGTTTAGACTTAGGTCCCTTTGTATGGACCTATGGCTAGGTGTGTAAACACTGTCCAGCCATCACTACTTCCTAGCCATGACCTGGCCCAGTTTGGCTTCTCCAGTACTGGGACACTTGGTGAAAGATTCTATTACCTGTTCTTGATTTGAGAATTGTTTCCCCACATGACTTTCTTGTGGTCATCCCTTGTCACAGCATTCTTCCTAACTGAGCATCTGAATACATTGCTGCATATTCAGACATAGTCTTCAAAGCTGCTTGGGATGCAATAGGAAGCCAGTAGCCAAAAGGGGCTGACTGCTCATGAAATCCTGTCTCCAAATCTGGCACTGAACACTTGAAAGTCTTGTCATTTCCATCTTTCAGCCAGTCCCTCGTGTAGCTCATTACAGATAGGAAATGGAGCAAAGTTTTCTACATTGATCATTTTGTATTAATTAGGACATTATGTGTTTATGTTTCTACTCAAAGAACAACCTTTGCAAGCAGCAAAGTGCTGAGAGATTCTTGCTTTTCCCAGCACTTCCAGGTTCTGGATCACTGACTCAAATATCTCAACTATGTGAGAGCTGTAGACTCCTGCTTTGCAAATACAGCCCTTCTGACATAATAGCAGCATAATTTTTGCTGCTTAAATCCTGTACCCACTTGGGTGAAAGGACCACCCTTGATTACCCCTTGTATAAAGTTATTATTTAGGAAAAGCCTGTATTTGTGGGGAAAGTAGGAAGCAAAGACACCGTTGCTTTGTTACATGGTTTATTAGTTTGGATTTTTTCCTGTTCTCAGGGAGTTAGAAGTGATGCCTTGAAACCTTTGAGGTGCAAAAGGTACAATATGAAATTGGTGAGATTTGTGCTAGTCTTCTCATTTCAAGTAAAGGAGGTTTTTGCTGTACTTGGTTGGTCAGTTACAATAGTTGTCTTTAATATCTGGGATGATGAGGCCAGATTTGGCAGTGTTTCCATTCACAAGATCTTGGTTCAGGCTCATCTTTGACAATGACAGTAATTGAGATTCTAAAAGAAGGAAAAAGCAAGGAAAGGCACAAAATCTGAAAAGAGATTAAATTCTGTAGTTTAGGTCCAGATTTGGAGCACAGCAAGGCAAAGAGCCATTACTTGATGAAGGAGCTGACAGAGGAGCAGACCATTTTATTGCTAAACAAGTTGGATGGGACACTGCTTGCAGTAATCTGCTGTCCCACAGGTGTAACTTCCAGGCTTGTTAGGACCAGCCTTCTTTCCTCAGGGGGATGGGAACATCAGGGTTTGGTGCACATGAACTGGAGCTGGAACAACTGAAGTGATCCTATTTGCATCTTTGCTGCTGTAGTCTGTGACCTAGATATGTTTTTGTTTTCAGTTTAAATATAGACAAACCTGCAGACTCTACTTCTAGCTGTCAAGGATGGGGAATGGGCTGGCTGGTGGGAATGAAAATAACTAAGGCTTTGCATATCCATTGAAATAATTACAGTTTAATTAAGACCTTTTTACCTGTCTGGGAACTGTAGGGTTCTTTCCTCAGTGAAAGTGGCATACAGTGATGATAGGCCATTTCTGCCTTCAGAAGGACGGGGAGTTTGTTTCCAACAGTCTGGGCTCTGCGGTAGGGCTTTGAAATCCCTTGCACTTGCACTCTGTATGCCTGTCAGCTAGCTGGACTTTGCCATCAAATATGTCCTTTGCTCAGCATATTACACAATAGAAACAGAAGATGTCAGGTGGCAAATGTGGCTTCTTCTTGTCCTTGCTGCTTCCAGGGAGGTTCCTTGCAAGTGTCTGGCTGCCAGTTTTACAGTGTGAGCACGCCTGTGCACTTCCCTTTTCACTCAGTGAGCAAGGGCTGGGCGATGAAATGTATGCACTGCTCTGAGCTCTCTTGTGACTGGGTTATCCTGCTGACTTCTAGCAAGTGGACTAGGCTGGGTTATCCTGCTGTCTGCTGGCAGGTAGTGCTGAGCCCGTGGGCTGGTTGGCAGGTGCACTGCATGTCACTTGAGATCCTCCAGCTCTGGGTGAGGGCACTGTTGCTGCAGAGGAGCATAGCCCTGTCAGCAGGCTGAGGGGTGCCAGGCATCAGTGGCCACTCAAGGTAACACACAGAAGCTCTGAGCTGAAGGCTTTTTGGAAAAGCTCAGCCAAAAGTAAGGAGCGTGTAGCAGGGCAGCAGTGATAATGGCCTTGGTGTAATCAGCTCTTGAGGAGTTGGGTGTGAAGCTTTGTTCTGCACATTCTCAAGTTTTGACAGAGTTACAATGATGGATCATGGTGGTCTGATGCTGTGGCTCTGCCAGATGCCTGATCCCAAGAGCTTACTACTTACTGCCATTACAGAACCCAAAGCATGGGACTGTAGCTGCCAGCTTTTCCCTTGGACAAAAAAGTTGTGACGGGTCTGGACACCTTAAAGGCATATGCCTGCAGAAACTGTGGAAGACAGCTTCCTTTCACACCTTAGAACTGGACTGCACTCCTGTCACCCACCTTCCTGTTCTGAAGACTGAGTTCTAGTTTTCATCAACAAATTCAGATGAAAAATAAAGTCCAGCTTTAGTTTTCATCTTTTTGATTTTGAGGGTTTGTGTTTTACTGAAGAGCCTCTGCTGTACTTGCGTGAGCATTACAGCTGTAACCAGTTTGTCCTTTAATATTCTGTTTGTCGAGCCTGTCCCAGAAGTGCACATTTTCTGTGTGCTTACTGTTGACTGAGCTCTTCCCAGGCCTAGCAGCATCTGTCTTGTCACATGGCAGACCTGTGTGCGCTTGGTGCAGTGGTATTGTCACTGTCCTCATCCTTCCTTGTTTCTGCATCTGTGTTTGGCTGTGGTTCTTTCAGGCACAGTGGTTTTCTGAGCGCTCATGCCAGAGGCTGTCAAAGAACTTTTTACTCACAGAGCTTCCCAGGGAAGAAAAAGTGTTGCTGTTGTTGGTCCAGTCCCTGTTTGCTCCCTCGTTAAGGTGAACTTGCAAGCCAACTTACATGTTCTTTCTCATCTGCATTTGCAGTTTTGGGTCTTCTAGGTACTGTTTCTGTTCCCCATGTTTTCAGTATGTGAAGTGTTGGTTTTGTATTTCTATAAATTCCCACTGCCATACACTCCCTTGAGGAAACTGTTCATTGATGCTGTTGTCTTATTGCAGAAAACGTTATCAAAGGTTTTGGAAAGGGTATGGTTTCCATTATACTTGTTGACTTAAAATTACTATATTGTATAATTATTTACAATAATCTTCATGAAGGCTTTTATTAGATAATTTGAAGGATTGATTGCAAGTAGGATAAGGCTGAACACAGTTTTAAGATAACTGGTTTTCTGACCTAAGGCAAAAAACAAAGAATAGGAATAATTCTTTATTTTTGTTGATAATGGAGAAAAGATTGGGTTCCTCAATAAAATTCTTATAATCCAACAAGTTTAGCAGCCATATGCACATCCACACCAGACATCATCCATTTCTAGCATGCCTGGATGAAAGATGCTCTGACACCAAGGTGTGTGAACAGTTGCAAAGGGATTAGACAGACGGATGAAGAATAGTCACACCAGGGAATCTCATACATGTCCCAGGTACCATCTCTGGCTCAAGAAATCTTTTCGCCCCTGGCGGCTTGAGTTGAGGGCAGGTGTGAGTGGAGGAGTTGTTCCATAGGTTGTAGGCTTCTGTTCCACTGGGCAGATGTGGAAAGCTTGTTCCCAAAATGAAACTGAGATGGACTTGGAATTTGATATGTAATGGGTCAGCTGAAGTAAGCTTGGCAGTGTCCCTCCCATTCATTCAGATGGCCATATGTTCTCTCTTTTCACAAAACTTACCTTTCTTGAGCATGCAGAGGTCACATGTGAACAGACAAGTATGTGGGGAACAGTTGGCTGTGCAGTCTTAAACCAGGGAAAAGTTTAGAAAGGTTTTTCCATCGATCTTGAGAAAAGTCCTGTCAATTAAGACTAAATATGTAGCAGTGTTTAGTGTGCAATTAACTGTGATGTCAATCCTGTCCTATTACTGTTTGAGGGAAGATTTAGGTAACTAACCTTTTTCATATCTTAGTCTCTTTATTTAAAGCCGTATTAGCAGGATTGCTAACTTCAGCCAGGACTCAGCTTAATCTTTGACAAAAATAGTTATACTCCCTTGACCTCTGTGAAGTCAAGTCTGGTAAATGCATTACAAGATTGTTCTAGCAAATAAAATTTTATTTTGTTAATGGCAGGTTTTATGTGGTTTTGTGTGACCTGTTTTGCCTTTTGAGTGTGTTTGTTAGCAACACATAGTGTTAGAGACTGGTTTGCATCTTACTCAAACACTTCATTTCTGTAAGGATTATCAGTGTATCCTGTACCTCCAGAATACCCTGATACCCAGGATACACTGATAATTCCCCAGCACCATGTGAGACAAATATTTATATGTATTTTAGGACCATCAGGCTGTCAAACTTCAAATTAACTGGGTTTGCAACTGTGCATCAAATGTAGCTGAATTAGCTGCAAATAAATCAGTGCTTCCAGGTGCTACTTGATGCAGGCAGCAAGCCTTATCCCATTTTCTCCAAGGTAAAAGCTGAGATTCTGGCTGCGTTTGCTGAGTATGTCTGGTGGATAGGTATGGTCACACTAGCCACTTGTAATAGATGTAGGGAGCGACCCCAGTGAGACATGGTTTGTGGGGAGAATATCAGGCCTTGTTGCTGTCTTGAGAGTACCCCAGGCAGAGTTAGCCCCTCTGCCTTTCAGCTGGCTCACTGGGATATCACACAGGATGAGCCATCCTGCCACCACCAAGGACGTGACTTTCATGGTGTGCTTTGCTTGGCTGAGGGCACAAGCCTTTTTTCACTCCTTCCTGAGAGAAGTCAACACAGAATGGTATCATACAGTTCCTTGTCTTTGGTCTTCCGTCATCTTTTGGCATTTTGAAGAGCTCCCTCCAAGCTCAGGGGAAGTGTTTTGTTTCTCACGGGAGCATATTGTATAAGTAACACCAGATGCTCTAAACTAGCAGGAGAGCTGCAGCCCTGCTCTGGTGTGCTGCTGGAGGTATGCCAGCACAAAGTGTTGAGAACTCTGGTACTGACACTACAGCTCCCCTGATTCAGTGTAGGCCAAATTTTCACTTGTGTCAGGTAAAAGCTTTACCTTTGTTTGGGGTACTGGACTAACTGCGTAAATATTTTAATCACTGACAAAATTTCATCTAGGTATTGTCCTAAACTTCTTCCTCTCCAACTGCAAACCTTTGAGTCCTGGCTCCTGCACAACCTAAAGAACCAGGTCAAAAAGCAGGTTTTGGTACTGGTTTGGACTTGTTTTGCCAAGGAGAGCTGACTAAATCACTCAGACACTGAAAATCCACTGGTTTCTTCCCACATTTTTACCTCTCTGCCTTCTGAAAGGCAGGTAAGTTATGCCAGAATCCATTGGTAAAGAAAACAAAAGCAGCTTAGCTTTCCATGGTTACACAGGATCAACACAAAGCTAACTCCCCAGTGTTTCACTAGACATCTCACTCAGGGCTATACAGCTTTGGGACCTCTGTGGCTGATATACTAGACTAGAGCTGTCTCAGCAGGAAAGACATGCCCTTAGTCCCTGCTAGACAAATTTGCTGCTGTTCTGAGCTCAGATTTCAAGCTCCTGCCTTATCTTGGCTAAAACAGCCCATAGTGTTGGGAATGTGCAGCAGTTTGATCACCTGATCAGAACCACGATTTCCAGATTGCAGAATATTGAGAATTGGAAGCAACCCACAAGGATTATCAAGTCCAGCTCTTAAGTGAATGGTCCACTCAGGGTTGAACCACAACCTTGGTGTTATCAGCACAGTGCTCTAATGAAATGAGCTACCTGTAGGGTTGCCTGTGATAGCCAGTGCCTATAATCTTACACAAGCTCCCCTGACTTCCATGTATGCCTGAGGAAATTCCTGTCCCTGGAGTTTCAGGGTATCTACCAAAGTGCAAACAGATCAAACATACCTCGGTAGCTCTTTGAGAGAGGAAATAAAATCCTGTCAACTGTTGGTATATTTGGCAAAATGGTCTCTGGAAGCTTTTAGGGCTGAAATGTCTATACTGAAGTGGTTGCAGATATCCTGAGATGAGGTGTATCTATACTCTCCTTGAGACCAGAATGGGTAATATAGACAGGTAATGTAGCTTTCAGGCTTGTGTTAACCACTGCATTTCCAGTTTCACAGCAGCCTGTGTATATGGCTTGACTGTGTAAAATGCAGGCATGAGAGGAGTGGTTGGAAGCTTCTAACAGAGGCATTTCTGATGAAAGAAATCACATGGTACAGCCTCTCAGCTCCTGTACAGTCTCTGCTGCTCAGCCAGTGCACAGTAACTTGTTATGCTAGGGTAATTTGATCACAAGTTTTGCTCCTGTGTGAATTTATGAGGCCTGTTTATAAAGATAAATGGGCTATTGTCATAGATGGAGTCCCTTGGGATACACTGCATTTTTGTAATGCTAAAAAACAAAGTAGCTACAGCCATGTTTTCTAGGAAGGATGAAATAGAGAAGGACGAGAATATGAACCACATGTATTTTTACTTGCTTTGAAGCTGTTGGTAATTGAAAAGAAGACATGGAAAGCTCACGGTTTTAGCTGATCAGCAGTGATGTTACCAGTACTGCACAGTGCACGGGTGAGCATCTTCTTGAAACTCTACCAGAGAAGAACAAGAGAAAAATGCTATTTAGGTACTTCAGCACTCTGAGAAGGCTCTTTACCTAAAACACATATGTGAATAACACTGTCTAGAACGTATTGATGCTGTCTTGGAGTAATGCAGTTTCAGACCGACCTCACCCAGGTTAATAAAAAATGAACTAATCACTGAACTGAAAAGGATGCTTGCTTAGGTACAAATAATAGTGACTGAACTTTATTTTTATGTGAAAAGAGAATAAATAATATTTTTATGTGAAAAGAGAATAAATAAATAATAAATAATAGTCCCAACCAATAATATGAATGATTGGTACTCTAAGAAGCGGGATCAGTTTTTTGAAATGGAAAAGAATTATAGGCCAGATAAAGTAGAAGGAAGAACTTAAGTATAAAATAGGAATGATAACTGGGAGTTGTTCAAGAATCCTTATTAGGTTGCTGAGAAACCACAATTCAGCATTTACAAAGACAAATTTTTTTAATTTTGAAGAAAGCTGGTTTGGTTAACAAAGGAGATTAAAGCATAAAGCAAACTTCAAAATGCAATGAATAGAAAAATAAAGCAAGCAACACAAACAAGTAATCTGCAAAGACAGATGATGGGGGAACTGAAGAGTACCAATGAAGAGCTTTTGGGCAGCAGATTTGAGTAATAAAAAGGGATTCTTTAAATGTATCAGGGATTCCTGAATTCCTAGCAGTGGTGTAGGCTTCATACTGACCAGGAATGAAAAAGCATACTGAAAAAGCAGTGGCAGAAATAATCACTATTTATTTTATGATGTTTTGAAAGGGGAAGACTCTGTATTTGTAGCTTGTTCGTAAGAGAATGTTTTCTGCTCTGCTGACAATTTGCTTCCAGTATTTAGGAAAAATGTTAAACGTCATTGTTTTTAAATGTTCAAAACAATGGTTAATTTGCAGTCCATAATTTTTAGAGACTAAGCCAAGGAGCTCTTTGAATCATTAATTGCACTTGAAAAAATTCAGGGGAGTGGAAAAAAAAGCTACTGCAAGAGCATTTTTCTGGGACAATGAGGGAGTAGCCTGCCAATCTACCCAAAGTTCATTTTGGTCAGAGCACAGAAAGTCTGATAAGCTCTGCAGCTGGTGAAGAATTGATGGAAGACAGTATTCAGTATTCTTTGTCAGACAACTTCTTCATATGAGTATGATTTTTGGTAATAATTGGTGACATAATTACACATAGCTTTGTCAAAAGCTTGACTTTGTTCCTGGTGATACCCTGATATAGGAGTACACACCAGGTAAAATCAAAGTAGCTTATTTTAGGTAGCCCAGGGTATTTGTGTGTTCTTATGAAACAGCTGCATATGGGGAGTCATCCTCCACCAGTAAGTAGGGAAGCTAAAAAATCTTGTCAAGCTGTACTAAAGGTCTCTGCTCCGAGCCCTGCATTACTCAGTGGCTTTGTCAGTGATACAAATACTGCATTAAGTGTTGGCACAAGTATGGAGATGCTGTGGTTGGAGGGGATGTAGACAACAGGTCAGCTGTGGGAGCAGAGCTGAGTCACCTGAGAAGCAGGGTGGGTCTGGTGCTGTTCTGTGCAAGGCTGTACATCTAGAGCAAAGAAGAAATGTCAAGATAGCAAGACTGGGGCCTTGTCTGGAATATCCTGGTGGTGCAACAGGCTTGGAAGCTATCACTTAACATGACTGCCAAGCTCAGTAGCTCAGCTGAGAGGGGACATGCAGTCCTTAGATGAACAATAGGAGTAAGGGAGAAATGTTCTGAGGACCCTAGTGTGGGAATGCTGCCTAGTCCTGAAGTGTCCGCACTTCAGAGATCATTAAAGAGCTGGATATAGGTGAGGAAAGAGCTACGTCATTATTCTGGAACCTGAAGACCATGCTTTTATAACAGGAAAGTAAGCAAACATGATCTGAGAAGCTGTGTCCAGAGAAACAGGCAAATCATTGAGTTTGGTTGGGTATTTGAGGCAGCAGGACAATATAACAAATGCTGTATGTCTGGTGGCCTAGATGTTGAGGAAACACGCTATCAGATTCAATGTAATTGGTCTCTAGTGCAGGCAATTAGCCAGTTTAACAAATTTCTTCAGGACCTAGTGGAGCTTCCATTATTTAGACTTTAAGTTGCCACCAGACACCTCTCTGAAACAGAAACTGTGACTAGGTAGCTGCTGATTTGTGCATGGTATCAATGTACATTTTGATCTAACTGGCCAGTGACTGTCTTTACGCTAATGTGAAACCAGATTTTTTTCTTACAATGAGGGATAGGACAATAAGATTTTCTAAAACAGAGGTACTGTGACTGCAGCAGGCAAGAATGGGGTGGCAGCTGCAGGTCAAAGTTGTGTGCTCTTTGCTGCACATCATCTGCAGACGGGCTGAGCTTTTAGGAATATTTAAATGAATGTCGAGGAGCGGGGGTCCTGAGGTACTGGAGGCCCTTGCTAGCTTGCTGGAAATGCCCTCAGGCATCTGCTCCGTGTGTGTGTCTGTGTGTGTCTGTGTGTGTGTGTGTGTGTGTGTGTGTGTGTGTATCTTTGTGTGACAGGAACCAAAAGACTTGAGGTCTGCATGCAATGCTGCAATGCCTGCAGAGAAAGATTGTTAAGGAGCAGGCACCACCTCTTCTGGACTCTGTTGACCTGCTTAGCAAGGAATGAAGCGGGACCTTAAAACCATAATACTGCCTGGAAGCCCCATTCCTGTCTCAGGTTAGTCAGGAATGAGCCACTGGGGTTTAACAGCACTTTCATCTCACTAAGGCCCTGCCTTGACTTTAATGGTTTACATCTGTTCCAGGACTCTCTAAGGGGCCTGTTTCTGTCTGGCACAGGGTAGGGGATGGCCACCAGAGTGTGGTAGATGCAGGGATGCTTGACAAGTGGACAGAGTGCCCTGTGAGTGTGACACTGGTCCCCTCATATCCACAGAAGCCCTTGCCATTCCCTGTGCTGTCAAGTGTGGGTCTGGGAATTTGGTAGGTGGTCACAGCCTCAGCTTGTCATTGATGTGTGGCACTGAGTACAGGGAGCACCAGACAGATGAAGAATGATTTAAAAAGCACCTGTGTTTCCAGGTCCCCTTAAATTAAGGCTGTCCTGGAATACTAGACACTTTCCTGTGTGCTATTGTTAAGATGACTTGTGTTGGTTCCCAGAGCAGTGCTTTGTGAAGGTTACTGGGACAGCAACAGTGCCAGGAACCCTGTAATACATAGAGGGAAACTCTCTATCATCAGTGGTGATGGTAGGTAGCTGAATTCACTCCTCTTGTTTGTACTCTTAGTATTTCCTCCCCAGTTGAGGTTCATACTGTCTGAGGAATCTGCAGCATGTCTACACAGTGGCACTGTAATTAATTCTCTGGGAGTAATCTAGTTTCTTTTGCCCAAAATTTGGCTATTATTTTAGGCTTGTCCAGTTTGACAGTAAAAGTTAAAATTTCCATCTGACCAAAGGAATAGTTGGAGCACATTACTACTATTGCAAATCTGCTTCCAAAATGTCATTGTGTTGTCACTGTTACAGATAGCATTGTAGTTAGGTGGAGGTATCTCTTCTGTCATGCTCAGTGAGAATTGGAGACCTCCAAAGACATTGTCTTGCTTAAGTAATTTTCTAACAGGTAGTGTCTCAAGGCTACTGTGGTGGTTTGAAGACCTGTCTTGAACATATCTACCCTCTGCTGTGGTGGATTAGGGAAGATGGGTTGCCTGTATTGCTGGAGCATAATGTTTTTGTAACTTCCAGAGATCATGGGCTTGCTGCGGGAAGTCCATGGCACTGCTTTCATGTTCCATTTACCATGTATGATTGTGCACATGCAGCTAGGCAGACATCTAAAATTTAGATTAATTATGTCCTTAGCTCAGGAACATAAATGAATTAGAGCTTGGTTTAGTTTATAAAGTGGTGCTAGGCCATAGGTTGGACTTAATGATCTCAAAGGTCTTTTCCAACCTAGTTCATTCTGTGATTCCGGGTGACTATGAGAAAGGAGAAGCAGGTGTTTCCACATACCATTGTCTTTAGGAGATGTATGGTCATCCATAATTATTGCTTCTATGTATCCTACCAGCAGTACCTCTCTGCAAGGAACCACCCTGCAGGCTTTTAGCTGAACTCAGAGCTGTGGCTGTGGTTTGTCAGGGAGTTCAGGACTGAATGCTGGCATAAGGCAGGTTCTCAGGCAATGCAGTGCAGTGATGGTGGTGGTGGTGACTCAGTAGTATCTGCCTAGTTTACACTCTGAGGCCATGTGCTGCATGCTGTTCTGTTCTTGCTCTTAATAGAGATGCTAGGGATCACTTGAGAGCCTGTTGGTTCAAGCAAGTCTATGGAACTGCTGCATGGTGCTAGACCTCACCAAGTCAGGGCATTTGCCATGTGATGTAGAGACAGAGTGGTCAAGAGCTTTGGACACAGTGTTAGAGGAAACACTCATGTTCAGTACTACTTTCTCTTGAGCTCTGTTTTCTTCTCTCCCCGTCTAAACAGCAGTGTGGTTTAGGGCAGATGTCACTGCTGATAGCAGGAGTTCAATGAAATGCTACTTTGTGTTCACAGCAACAACAAACCCCAAGGTGTGTGTGTGTGTGTAGCTCAAGAAGGGGAGAGATAAAAGCATAGGGATTTGACTTACTCCCATTTTCTGCTTCAGATGGTCATTCTTCCTTTTGTCCCACATTCAGGGCCTAGTTTTATAGAAACTCTCAAGTCAGGTCTGGTTTTCCTGGTACTATGATGATCCATATAATCCTGCTGCTGTCACTTTCTCCACTGCCTCTGAACTCCACAGCCATCAGAAATTCAGTCTTGTTCCTCTCCAGGATGAGCAGAATTCTTTTTTCTTCCCTTCTGCCAAATTCTGGGCTCATGCTATTTTCTGGAGTAAGCACAAAGGGGCAGAGGTACAACTGAGTTTTAACTGCATTCCTGCCTGGCTTCTTTTTACAGTTTAACATCAACACTTGGCCAGAACTTTGTTGGTTTGGTTTGGTTTTTTTGCCCTTTCCTGTATTTTTCCTGGAATACACACTGTTATTCACAGTTGGATAGGTCTAATGCAAACCAGTGGAGTGCCTGAGCTCTGATTGTAATCAAGTGAGCACTTTTGCTTCGTGTTTAAAAACAAAGGCAACCATTAGGCAAACTTCCCTGACTATTGGATGACAGGCTTCATCCCTGCAAAAGTATTGCTGCTTCAACTCCTTGCTGTGGTGGTAGCAAGCCTCCTGGATGCTAGTGTCTACTGAAGGTTTCTTCCTCCAGAATCACATGCAGTATGTGTGATGTCCTCACAGATGGGTGCAGGGCTCAGGGCAGCAGGTCTCCTCACTCTGCTCCTGGCCACAGTGTGAATACACCAGGTGGTGGTCCAGCCTGCTAGGAGATGACCAAGAAGGAAGCCCAGATTCCTGCCAGTCTGACTGCCATGACTTTGCTACACACTGCATTGAAAATACCCTCCAGGCAGGACTGCATTCCTGGCTGGATTTGTACATCTGTGTGCTCTGCAGGTTGCACAGCAAGAGGTGCAGGGAGGGGTGGATAAGGCTTAGGTTTCCACTCACTGACAGCCCCTTGTGAAGCAAAAAGGAATGCTCTTCCCTCCAGCCGGGAAACAGAGACCAGAACACAGACTGGTGATGTGGGCTCACCAGGGTACACGCTGTACATAGTGCCATTTCACTGAAGGTTGAAGAGCTTCCCAGGGTCTGGTGTTGAGAGCTGTGCAGATATTTGTCATCTTCTACCTGGTAGAGGGATCAAAAATGTGACTTGTTTCAAGGCTGGCAGCAAGGCCTTTGCTGTAGTGCTTCTGCATTTCTCAGTTTTCTCCCTAGCTGAGGGATCCTGTTTTATATGCTCACCTGCCTTTCTCCAGGACTTTCAGTGACCCAAAGGTTCTCCATGTTGTCACACTGTCCCAGGGCACAATGCAGTGCTTCAGTTCAGAGCCTTTTTCTTCCACTTCTTTGTCCCATCTTTTTTTTCCCGGTCACCCATGCCAGGCAGAGGTGCAGTACTGCTGAAGAAGGAGGAACTTCTGCTTTGAAGCTGGGATCTCATACAAAATTGGCCATGATCTTCTTCAGTCTCAGCATCTCTGCTTGCAAATGCCTGCCTCTACACTATTGGAACTCAAGTGTTTGCATTAGCATTGCTGGTTTGTTTGAATTTCTGTTTGCTCTCTGTTCACATTGTGTTTTAATCCAGCCTGGCACTCCTAGAAACCAGTCAATTTATCACCCAAGGTCTAGCTGTATGTCATAAATGGAAACCTGGAGATTCACCAATGTATGAGTATTCACATGAGGAATTTTAAGTATTACATGAGGTTTTCAAACATCCTAAGATAACTTACTCTGCTTCTAATAACATTTGCCCTGGCCAAGATGCTTTCTTCCATCCCTTCAGTCCCTAGAGGCGAGCGATTGCAGATTACTTAGCTGATAGCAAGAACTTTATCCTGCCCACAGACAGTTCCAGCAGAGGATTTTATTGATGGGCTTTCATAGTTGAGAGTTAATACGGTTGGGAAAGCACTTTTCTGAAAGCTGTACTGCATTTAGTTTTAATGAAGGCAGAAACTGTACTTGCCTCAAACTGATTTGAGTAGAAGCAGTCATCCCTTATCTCTGCTATGACCTCTAATAAGAGTGGCAGGAGAAAATTAAGGTGCTGTCTTATTGCTAAGACTCACAGGAATGAAAATCTGAAGTGTCTAGGTCTCAGAGAGTGGTGACTGAAGCCAATCCATTTCTCATCTTCAGCTCCAATCACGAAGATGATCTTATCATCAGTGACATGCCATCTTAGCAGTGGCAAAACTGTGGCAGGAAACAACTCTGTCCCAGCATGAGTCAAACAGCAAAGGGATTGCTAGTTTAGACTTCAAAACTGCACAGCATGAGCAGCTGTGGGAAAATGGGTTGTGAAATGGTTGGTGCAGGAGTGCAGAAGGCAGAAGTCAAATTTCTCAAGTACAGACTGTAAGTCTGAGGGATATTGCAAACATTAAATGACAGCACATGATAAGTGGCACAATGGAACAGCTCCTAGTGTTGGCATCACTGCTTTCCCCTCTGGTTCTCCAAGCTATGTCAGTGGCAGGCACCTAGCATGTCCTGTAGAGGTCTGGTTGCTCTTAAGTGTTTACATTTCACACACATCTGGTCCTACTCTTTTTATCTGATGTTCAAGCAACATGTAACCTTGCAGAATTTGACTCTAAGGTTTTTCAAGGTGGTTATTCTTACGCCAGGCTCTGCCATTGAGATGCAGGGGTGAGTCACTTGTTGTGCATCGCTTCATGTGGAAAATGGAGCAGTAGCTACATAAAACAATTCTTAACTGCAGAATTAAAGACACAGGGTACAGCTTGTGAGAGAGAGGCTTGATGTTCTCCATCATTTTTCATATATCACTGCAGGTTTTAGATGTCCAGGTCATTTGAGGTCCCCTGTGGAGAGTTTCACAACTTGTCCTGGTGAAACAGTGAGGACACCACATGGACTTGTCAGCTGTGAATCCCTTTGCTGATTTATGGTCATACAGGGCTTTGTAGACTCACAAGAAAGGCTTGTGTTGGGAAGAAGAAGACAGGTTGGTGTATTAAAAGATGGGTATGGGACCCATTTGATGGTAGCCCATTATGGTTTCTCTTTGACGGCAATCTTGTAATGCTGTACAGTAAGTTGTCTGGAAAAACGTGCCAGATTTTGCCTAGTACTGCATCAGTGGTTAGCCTGTGATAGCAGAGAGCCCTCTTCCTGTGTGGTTGACAAAAGTATTTATTACCTTTTTTTTTTTTTTAATTTATACTGGAACAAGTAGTAAATCTGTCCCTGATGTGCAGCCTGCTATGTTGTAGACTCTACTGAATTTACTTTGCAGTTCTGTGCTCCATCTAATCAGACATTACAAGGGGCTCTTCAGTTATGCTTTGTATGTCAGTTACCCTCTCCTGAGCTAGCAGTTTGCAGCTGAAAATTGCACAACAAGATAATTTTTATTCACTTAGATTCTTTCCAGTGAGCAGTGAAACAAGAAATTCCTGGACAGAGATTGCACATAGTAGTTCCCACTGTCGCAGTGCAGTCTGACTCAATAATGTCAATTTTGCATTCACTGCTTGTCTGTAAAAACTAGGAATTGTGAATCAAGCTTGTCATTCCAAAACCTAGGGATTGGATTATGCAGAAAACATAGAAGACATATACTTCAAGGGCTTACAAACCAGAGAAGAGTCCAGTGGTGATAGGCACAACATAGTGGAAAATACATGCAAGAAACTGCAGTTAGGAGCAAGGGAATTAGAAAGGATGATAGGAGGAGCTAGATATAGTCTTAGCAGTGGTATGCTGTGAAAAATCATTTTATCTTCTACAGGAGAATGAGACACATTAACAGACTAACCTGTTGTCTCCAATGATTTTTCAAAGTGGAAGTAGATTCCCTAGAAATGGGAAGGGAGAACAGGAAGAGGGACTGGTTTGGGATTGGATCTACAAGAAAAGTATCTGTTCAGCTGTCTTCCTTGTAAGGTGATTTTTGTATCTGCTGATAAAATATGATAAAATAAAAAATGACCTTCTGATAAATAGTGTTACCTATTCCAACAGGCCAAAGCATGTTAATCAGGTCAGATGAATTAGTAAGTGTTGGCCTCAAATGTTTTCCAGGTTTTCTATCCTCTGAGGTCACTGTTTCCTAGCTTTTATTTTGTCTGCTAGAGGCAAGCAGTGTAGTATTTCACTAGGTAGCTGGGATGCAGTGCACCTACCAGCAGATACTACAGCTGGTGCGTCCTCCAAGGCCTGGCTAGCTTCTTTCCAGCTGTGGCCAGGAGGGAGAGTTGAACAAGATGCAGTCCCATAAAGGACTGAATCAGAATGCAACAAATGCTGTTGGATAATTAGCTCACTGTAATAGGTTCAGAGGAACAGCATGCTGACATATCCATGTCATCTGTTCACAAGACATAATCTTAGGCTGCCCTGGACCATGTAGTGTAGCATGTTTTGCATGTGCCCCACCTATGCACCATAATCTCCCCTTGAAAAGAGGTCAGCATTGAGCACTGATGTTGTTGTAGGACTGGGGTGTGTGCAGTGGGAGAACAGAGATCAGAGGCTCCAAACACATGCTCTTGGTGTCAGAAAACCTGGCTGCATAGTCTCTTCTCCCTTACCTCTGCTCTATGTTTGTCTCCAGTGATTAGTTCTGACACATACCAGAGACTTGACATCCAGTGAAAATGAAAGAAGGCTGAGCCCAAAGGATGTATTCCAGGATGCCAGGCAAAGCTTGCAAGACAAGATGTAGAGTAGGAGCAGGCTTTGGTGTTCAGGAGAAGGAGATGAAGTGGTGGCTGGAGGTGAGTTTCTGCAAACAGGGCCTGTGTGCTACAGGGGAAGTGGGTGCTGTTGCTGTTGTGCTCCGGCAGACTTCCATATACCTGTACAGGGTGATCAGGTGGTAGTGTCTTCCATGTCTCACCTATTCCCTGTGTCCTGGGCTCTGCGGCAGCACTGCAATTCCTGACTGCCAGTTCTGTAGTGGGCTTTGACTAGAGCTGCTCAAAGGATCTGAGGTGAACTCTTTTCTACCAAAAGTTTTGTGAAAAGGCCAGAGAGGCCTAAGTTTGGAAGAAAATCATGAACATGTTGATGTAATCTTCTTGATGGTTTGAAAAAGAGTATATTGTGACTCTTATGTGGTTTTGGGTTTTGTTTAGGGTTGTTTTTGGCAAAAACATTCTTTTCCATTGAAGGATGCTTGGGATAATACGTGATGGAAAAAGAACCTGGTGTCTCCAGACTGAGGAATTATAGTAAGAAGACCTGACCCTAATTCCGAGATCTGCCATTGTCTTTCTGCCTCTACTGTGCCTTCTGTCCCTTGTATAGCAACAGGATTGCAGGGCTGTGTGGAGCTGTCACGAAGTGGTTGCAATGCATATGCTATGCCAGTACTTGAAAATATCAGTAGCAGAAGAGTTCACAGGAACAGAGGATGGTAGCATGCTGCTTCTGCTGTTGGCTTTCCTAAACAAATACCTCCTGGCCACATGCTGTAGTCATACTCTAGGTTCATTGTTTTTTGATCCTTTCCTAGCCTGAGAATCTGGTTCCCTTATTAGTAACAAGCCATTTCAGTAGGCTTTTAGGGAGGTAGAACTGGGTTGTTACAGCAAAGCAAGCTGAGACAACATGTGAGGTCGTCCATCTGCTTTGAGTGAAGGTGGATTTAGTTCCCCAGGAAGTCTAGGTTTTTCACATGCAGTGAAGCTATGTTAATAAACCAGATTTGAAATATTTTCTTTCAAGAGGTAAGAATGTCTTTTTGGTAAAAAAGCAGAAAGCACACCTCAAGATTACAATGCATACATTTTCCTGGGTGTGAACAGAATCTGTCCTGTAAGCAGCAGCCAAATAATTATCTAGGAGAAATGCAAATACCAGAATAGGATTATTTTGCTTACTCTCTACTGATCTGTTAATATGTCTTTTTTAATCTCAAGTGATGCTGCTTTTGTTTATGATGTTTCCTGTTAAAGGGTTTAGTGAACATGGATTTTGTTAATTTATATTGGTTTAATTTTAGCGACAATTTCATTAAGGTTGACAGTGGCCTAGTGTTGCAGAGACCCAGCAGTAGTGGGTGCTTTGTGTTTTGCTTCTTAATAAGCCTCTGTTTCTCCAGCAGGAATTAGATTGTCATGTTTGAGAAGATTATATTCTAAAACACAAGTGCTTCAGAGGCTAGTGCTGCACTAGTGACTTTACATACTTTTGTGGAGGGGAGGATAGGTGTTGTCTCCGGATTTCCTTATTTTCAGGCTCTAGTGAGTGTAAATTGAATTATTTTGGAGACAGGAGGAGTGTTTCACACTTCTGTCACCAATGGGCCTGTTAAAAAACAGCAGGAGGGTAAGTGCCTTTAGACTGAGGGAGAGGGTGTGTTGGCAGATGTTGCTATGTGGCCTGAAGATAATGTTCTCGAGAGTTTTGTCTCATGAGTGCTTTGTCTCATGGTTAAATGAGTTATGCTGCATCATGGCAAGTTTCAGTTCAAGCCTGTGTGTCATGTTGATGGGTTTGTGTATCGTGCAGGGGGTGATGCACAATTTCCTGTAGGCTTTTTGCAGCGTGAAGAGCATTTCTTTGCTCCTGGATGTGATGTTTGCCAAATAATTAAGCATGTATTGGCTGAAGCAGATTTTGAAAAGTGTCAGGTGGGTTACAAGTCTTCTTAGTGTCAATATTGCCTGGACTCTTATACTCCAGTCTGCATCTAAAAGTCTTTGCTGGGATAACCCAAAATCTGTGTAATTCTGGATTTTTGAAAGAGCTACTTAAAGGGTCCCATTTCTTTTCAGTGAGACTGTTTGTTAGAAGATGCTAGGTCTGAATCTCCTCACTGCTACTTTGCCTGTGTTGTGACAGCCCCATCATTGATGTCACTGCAGAAGGAGTGTGAACAAGTAATTTTTCCAGCTGTTAGTGCAATGCAACAGAGTGCTGGAGGTGAGAAGATTGCTTCTTGCTGGTTTGGCTGTGCTCTCAGCTGTGTTGCTATGTAACAGAGATGCCAAGGAAAAGCATCACCACGCTTTTCTGGCCTAGAGCAGAGTGGAGGTTGTGGCTTACTTTCCAAGTGCTTTGCAGAGTATCTTTTCCATGGATTATGCTTACAGCAAAGATGGTGGGATAGACCAAGTCAGGTGCAAACAATCATCTTCCAGTGATCTCAGGCGGTGGCTTTTTTGTCTTTTTTAAAACATGTGCATGGTGTAACTCAGGTCAAGGGAGATTTGAACCTTTTGCACATACAACTCACATTTTCTGTTGTGATATAGCTTTGTTATCACAGGAAATAAAATGGGAGGAAGACTCACTTGAGGAAGACAAGCCATGTCCTTGAGTTCTGTAGCTTAAAGGGTCTTTCAGCACAGCCCTGGTAGCTATTGCTTGTTCTCTCTTCCCACTGGATTTTTCACAACCACAGGCCAAGGAATCATGTTTTCTCAGGTTTGGCTTTCAAAGGAACAACTAAAAGTGTGTGGGAAAGGGTTTTTTTCCACTAGATTTTTCTAGGTTTCGGGAAGATCTATCTTGTTTTGAATTGCAGTGTGGCTTTAATTTTGTGACAACAGGAAACCTAGAAGGACTGTGACCTTTTTGTACCTTCAAATTTTTTAATTTTAAATCTCATTATATTTGTATGTAAAAGTTAAATTTTGTTTTAGAGGTACTGACTCCCAATGATTTTTTGAATTGTGCTGAAAGAGGAACAGGACTTCTGAAATGCAAAATCGTATATACAGGAACTCAATCATAGCTTGATTCTCTTTGGACCACCAGTTTTGAAAAACATTACTCTGATTTTCAGAAAGATGGATAGATATGCATTGTGCTTCCTGGGATCTTTCTGAAATTCTGATAGCTTTGATTTCCTTCTGCCCAGTGTTTCCAAGAGCGTCTGTTTGCTTGCTATCTTGGCAGTCATTAAAAGATCCAGCTGTGCTACACAGATTTCTCATGCTTTCAAGTTTTTGGCAGTATAGGGCAATAGGGAAAGACTAGAACTCTCTACCTGTGAATTCCATGAGGTTGGAATTAGGAGAAGTTTTCTTCACAGAAAGGCTGAACAGTGGCTACCCAGGAAGGTGGCGGAGACACCATGGAGGTGTTTAAGGAAAGATGGGACATGGAAGTTGGTGCTGTGGTCTGGTTGACAAGGTGGTGTTTGATCATAGGTTGGATTTATGATCATAAAGGTTTTCCAACCTAGCTGATCCTGTGATTTCTGTGATTCCTGTGATTCTGTGATACCCATTCCTGTTCAAGTGTGTTAAGCTGAAGCAGCAGTGTGATGGGAGGTGACACATATGAAGGGGATCTGAGAAAGACATGGAGTTGAGAGATAGGGTTTGGCAGACACATGATTTGTCAAGAAGGATTGGAGTACTGGGAAATCAGAACTCTCTTTGTGAGACATTATTTCAGTGGGATTTTTAGGGTTTTTTTGCCCTCTGGCAAAGAAATAAGGACTCGTTGATGGGACTCATCTGTGGCAGAGATTAGTGCAGTCCCTTCTCTGCAGTCTTCACTTTCAGCAGTCTTTTCTGGTTACTAGAAATACCTTGAGAGTATGTCTGCTACAGGAACAAGCTGAGTGGCCTCTGAGCTTGTGGGTATCCATAGATTATTTCTGTTAAGTAACAAAATTAACACTTAATTCAACAATAACACTTGGTGTATTAAATAGGTTTATAAGATAAACTGACAGATTTAGTTTAATAAAATTGAAATTGAAGGACCAGTTAAGTGCTTGCAGTTGGCAGTAGGCAGTTATTAAAGTTCCTGACTGAGCTGTTTTGCAGACAGCTACTAAGCTCATATGTGTGGATGATTTTATTAGCACCAGGTCTCAAGATTCCAAGAAAATTATAACCACCACTATGTAAATAATCTCCAAGATTAATTATTGTGTCATGTAACAAACAGAAACATTTCAGATCTTGTGGGTTTGCTGAGTTTAACAAAATTATGTGGGAGCATATGATTTTCTATAGTCTGTCTTCTCAGAAATTAATTTTGGGAAGATTATCCTATTATTTTGATCACTGACTTTCTCTCTGAATACATTTATTTTCACTGCTCTAGATGGCTCTTAATTATTCTGCGTACAGTATTTGGTTTTTACCCAATTTCAGGTCTGTATTTGTTGTGGTTTAATCCCAGCCAGCAACTCAGCAACCATGTCCCAGGCAGCAGCTTGCTTATTCCGACATGAATGGGATCAGGGAGAGGACTGGAAGGGTAAGAGACAGAAAACTCATGGGTTGTGATAAAGATAGTGTAAAAGGAAAAGCAAATGCCACACACACATTCACCATTTCCTGTCAGCAGGCAGGTGTTTCACATCTCCAGGACAGCAGGGCCCTCTCACACTTCACAGTGACTTCAAAATACAAATGCCATCACTCAAAACATCCCCTCCTTCCTCCTTCTTCTCCCCAGCCTTAAATAGTGAGCAGGATGTCACATGATCTGGAATATTCCTTTGGTCAGTTTGGGTCACCTGCCCTGGCTGTGTCCCCAGCTTCCTCTCCATCTTGGCAATATGAAAAGCAGAAAAGACCTTGGCTCTGTAAAACCCTGCTCAGCAATAACAAAAACATCTCTATGTTATCTGCCTTGTGTGCAGCAGAAATCCAAAGCACAGCCCCATACTTGACATTGTAAAGAAAGTTAGCTCTACCCCAGCCAAAACCAGCACAGTGTTACAGGCTGCAGCTGAAACCTTTTTAATAGGGAGACACAAATGTGCAAAAAAGACTAGAAGCTCAACCTATCAGTCAGTAGAACTCTTGCTTTCATTTCAGCAATCACTTTTTCAGGGCTGGTAAGACCTGGTATTCTGGTATCACATGATACAGGAAAGTTCTGGGCAAAGTAGCCTGACCTAGGAGATGGGGAGTGTTTCAGAAATAACTGAGAAAATAATGCAACAAACCTTTTAGAAACCTTTTAGAAGGCAGAAATCCCCAAGTCAATTCAAAATGGAGATGGACCTGAGCAATTCAATTGATCCTACTATTGTAGGAAATGACAGTTTGAGGCACCTTGCTTGCTTTTGGCTGTGTGTTCTTGTATGGCTTGTAAAAACAGAACTTGTTTCATTTTTGCCTTTTTTATTTTTGGTCTGAATACAGGTCATAGGTAGGATCCTATTTACTTTCTGAAATGAGCTATTTTTTTTGAGCATCCTTTCTTTAAGAATATAGCTTGACAAGAGTGGTAAGCACATGAACAGTTAGGCATCAAAGACTGAAAAGCTATCACATCTGTGTTGCAATTCAGCCTTTTCTCACAGTCTGTCTAGTTTATCTAGTTTAACTCTGTCTAGAGTTGCTCTCTTCACACCTGAAGAAGCAGATACTTTATAGTGTGAGAGCATTTGGGTATGACAGCTAAAAAGACTTGCTGAGTCAGTGGAAATTAAATTTTGTTTTCTTATCCCAAGGTAGAAGTAATCCAAAATGATGCAGGGAAATGAAGCTAATGGTGTCTTAAATACAGTGCTGGAGACTGTACAGTAGCTCAGAGAAATCCACTCCTCTTTTTTCCTTCCTGTCTTTGCTTCACCTCATACCCAGCACACTTGCTGTTGCAAACTGATGTCTTCTCCTTGTGGACCATAACTGCTGATGTTTTTGTTTGTTAACTATCTTATGTTCCCTTCCACATGGGGAAAATTGACTACAGATTGGTGCTCATTTAACACTTTTTTTCTTTGACTTGTTAAAATAGGAATTTGCTTGTATGGTAGATAAAGCTGTGAAATCTAAAGAGTGCAATAAGAAAATGGAATGGACATAAGCAAGAAATATATGAAATAATTTTTTCTGGTGGCCAGAGGAAGATGAGAGAAGGATTTGAAAGAACAGCCTTGGACTATCTGAACATGGCAGAAAGGCTGAAGAAAGCAAATATTTTTGTTAAAATCAGTGCTGTTGTGGATGATCAGGAAAAGAATAGAACTCATACTGGTTTAGTCAGAATGAATTGTGGTGATGCCTGTCTCTTTCCTCAGGCTTCTCTTGTTCTGAATTGATTAAGCCAATATCTTCATCCTTTCCTGTAGCTTATGTTTCCAAACCTCTGAACAGTCCTTCTTTTCTCCTCTGGACTCTGCCATTTGTTTCTGTCTCAGTAGCGTCCAAAACAGGATGCAAGAGACCAGCAGAGGCCTTGACAGGACTGCTTAATTACTTCCCCGTTGTTATGTATTACACTATTGGAAACTGCTTTGGCAAAAAACAAAATGTTGATTCACAAGTTTTCTAATGCCCTGCCACCCACAGATCCTGTGATGGTATGGCTACCTTCCCAATAATTCCTCATGTTTATCTTTGTACTGATCCTGATTTTTGCTTCCCACATTTTGCACCTGAGATTATAATTTCATTTTACCATAGCTGTTGTGAAATTCTGCTCCATCTCCAAAGAGGACATTCTGGTGACTTTTTTGACCTTGGAATTAAGAAAAACTGTGGCCAAAAAGGAAAACAAAACAAAACCCCACCGAAATCTGTCATAATAAATCTTCATGTACTGAGATAGAGACCCAGGATTTCACAATCAATTTTGTTATTTTTAGCTCCTTAGCCTATTACAGAAAGGCACATTCAGTTTGCAGTGAGAGCCCCTGTCCTGGGAAGACCTCATAAATTAACTTGCCTAAACATGCTGCCTATTTCTAACTCTAAAAAGTCCTTTGATTTCTGTGCCCTTCTGGTTTGGAAGCTCAAGAGATATGACAGGCTTGAAACCTGAATTTGTCAGAAATGTTACAAATTTATTGCAACTGTGCATTTATTCCTTAAATGTAGTAAATCCCATAAGCACTTGCCAGATATGAAATACTTAATAAATATTGTCAGAACATATGAAGAGTAAAATGAAATGTGGAAGGATTATGGTGTTCTAGTTCATTCAGCTGTGCCAGTTTGTGCAGTGATCCTGGATGCAGTGTGTTTTGTGGTGCTGCACAAGTCCCAAGCCATGTGTGACTGCAGACTTCTAAGCAGTGGTACAGCTCTGCCCAGTAGCACAGGGCGGTATGTGAGCTGTAGATGAAGTCCATGTTTCGTGCACATTGCTTGGAAAGAGAAGCAGAAAGTGTTTTGGTAGCTCTAGCAGTGTGTCTCAGATTGTGATATTTCACATCTGCAGAGGAGGATTTTTGCAGTTAGAAGGTTTAGTGCCAGCAGTGAGCCCATGGTCCTAGTCCCTGGTAGCTCCCAGTGAACTGTTTCAACAGGCTTGGTGCATCCATCTGGGCACTCTGTGGAAAGCGAACCTGGTGGCAGTACTTGGGCTGTTTGTTAACTGTGGGGTTTTTCCCCTCTCACTTGCAGAGAGTGTGTGCTTTCTGCAAGGCTTCATTTGTGTGTTAGCTGTAGTGCTTGCCAACACTTTTGAAAAACACCCCATGCTTGGTTTTTAAAGAGAATGGGGCTGAGGATTAAGGCCCTCATGACAGAAGCAGATATTTTTTTTGTGTCAGCAGTTAAGGATTTAAAAGACTATCAAAAACTCTTTACAGAAGACGAGCACGGGACTCCCTTTCTACTGCCTCCTGCCCCCTCTAGTAACCTGTAAAATGTCTAGTTGCCACTCAAAACTAGGATAAAAGTTTCAGAGGACTTTCTGGGTTTAGGCAAAACAGTTACTGATGCTGATGATGCTTTGTTACTTACGTTCCCTTCCAAATGAAGGAAATTGACTGTACGGATTGGTGCTTATTTAACACTTATTTTCTTTGACTTGTTAAAAATAGGAATTTGCTTCTAGGATAGATAAAGCTATGACATCTAATCAGTGTGATAAGAAAATGGAATGGACATAAGCAAGAAATATATTAAATATTTTTTTCTGGTGGCCAGGTTTTTGGAGGACTGCCCACCAGCAGGTCTGTCCTGGCACAGAATCCCTCGTTACGCATGAATATTCATTGCACCATTCTGCAGCACCGGAGCAGAAGCTGTGGAGATAGGAGAGGAAGATGAGAGAAGGACTTGAAAGAACAGCCTTGGACTATCTGAGTATGGCAGAAAGGCTGAAGAGAGCAAATATTTTTGTTAAAAAACAGTGCTGTTATGGATGATCAGGATAAGAATAGAACTCATACTGATTTAGTCAGAAACTTACTGATGAAGGGAGGGTGAGAGGATGCCTGGTAAAACTAATAATTTCAAAACCAGCAGAAACAGGCACACACAGCCAAGGCTTCTGAAGGAACTAGCACAGGATAATACAAACTGCTAGGCAGCCTGTTTAAACTTCCATGGAAAACAAATGAGATCCAAAGAAACTGAACTAGGCAAATATAGTAACAGGCTTTAACAAGATAAAAGCCATGTCCCTGGAAATTGTTAAGCAGAAAGTTGAACTAAAACAATTTTCAAATGTTACAAAGGTCAAACATGTCAGCACTTACATCAAAAACAGTTTCTCAGCATTTTGAACTGAAATTGAATTAGGCCTTTCTGCTGGTAGAGAATTGCAGACCATTCTGTGCAGTGCTGTTGCAACAATTCCATCAGCACAGAAAAAAATTACAATAGGCTTAAAGTGTGAATTAATTTTATTTCATGATTGCTTGGGTTTGATTTTTGATGGTGGTTTTCAAAATGTGCAGCCATTTAATGTACAATCACTTGGTATCCCTGGATGACTCCTCTGTCTGACTGAAATTTAAATCAACACTGTGCTGCACCAAATACATCTTTGACACAATGTACTGAGGGTTGGCCCGGTGGCTTTTGAATTTCATGGCCCCATCCAAGATAAAAGGTTGTGCTGACAAAAATTTGAGGGCCTCTAGAGCAGAGCTATGTTATTGCTGAGTAAACTGAAAACATGGGCCTGGATGAATTGAAACATAAGTAAAATTGTATCTGTGTTTCATCCTGGATGAAAAATAAATGTGCTAAAATATTTCCTAAGGGCCTCTGCAGAGGGGTGATACATTCCCAGCAGAGGGTGTGTATCTCTAGCAGATAGGCTGGGAACACATTTATGATTTTGATTGACATTTATCTGACTGTCCTTGCAAAAAGAATACTTCAGGGAAATGCCATGTTCCATTGCTGAAATGTCTTGTTTCCCTAGCCAAGGATAGAGGATGAGGTAGTTACTTGCCAGTGTGTACAGCCTTCAAGCTTTGTTTTACTTGATTTGAGCATTTCAGGATTGTGCATGCAGTTGGGCATGCTAACTGAGAGCCTGCTGTATGACTCAGGTTTGTGCCTTCTGAGCAGCGGCACTGCTGTTTTTGTGTTTGTGAACTTACACTGCTCTGGTGTGAACAAGACAAGCAGGACTCTTCTGAGGTATCTGTTCTGTCCACTTCATCTGAAACGTGTCCTGGAAGGAATTGTACAGGGGGCTTGTAGTACAGGCTGGGGAGGATTGGGGTTCTGGGTTTGGTACTAACTAAGCTTTGATCCTGACCAGAGGACATACCAAAGGAGTGAGTTGTTTCCCTGTGATATCATTCTCACCATTTATGGATGGTTGTGCAAGCACTTCCTTCCACAGTGCTTCTTATCAGCAGGTAGAGAATCAATATTGGCATGTCAGGAGAATCTGATGGATCACCTTGCAACTTGAATTTCATACTGAAATATTGACACCTTTTGCTGCTGCGTACGGGAGGTATGGAGAGCCTCATTCTAAAAAGCAAATGTGACAGCACTTAGCATCTGACTATCAGGAATGGATCCTACCTTTCTTCCCACAGCAGAAAACTGGGAACATTGAATTGAGTGAGCTCTTGACTAGACTCGTCAGGTCTCCAGCCCACCAATGGCACTGTCATTGACTCAGTGGCTTATTTGGATAGTCACACAGTCAAAGTGGATGCCAGCAGGTCACAAGCAAGCCGAAGACTAAGCCTGGAAAAGGAGGCTTGGAATGGAAGAGAATTTATAAAGAGCTCTGGTTTGTGCAACAAGAAGAAAGGTTTCAGCCACTGTATCACGACTAACTCAATGTGCTCATATAGTGTGAAGTCCTATTTTTGAGTGCAAGAAAGCAAGTAGAAGCAGCAAAGTGAGACACAAGCAAGTGTCTAATGTTCAGCGCCGTTCAGCTGGAAGTATGTAGCTGGTTAGGGCTGAATTTTTGGATTGTGGTGTGCATGCACATGACAAAAGGCTTTACTGTCCTCTTATGCTTGAATTTCACATGTGCACTCACTATAGTTTGGGCTCATACAGATTACAGTGGGGCTGATGTGCGAAGTATCCAATGGCTTCTAAAATCCCTTAAAAAACTTAAATTTCCTATTTACATTAATTTCAGACTTCTCAGCAGGTTCTGGAAGTGTGACCATGTTTGGGAGTTTTTTGGGATTTATATAAGAGCTTGAAATGCAGTTCTGAGGGATGGTGATTTCTTTCCACATTTGATCTGTCACAAACAGATGTTATTCTATATAAGGTTTCCAAACAAGATGTTTGATGTGAATTTACTTTTCAGCATCAAGTGCATTGAACAACACAATAAATATGACATGTTCTGAACAGGAAATCTCTTTGTCCTATTAGGTTTCTGTTTAGTTTTATTAAATCTTGAATGGTGCAGAGCCTGAAAAATAGTTGGGAGAAACATAAGTCTGGTTTTGGTTGAGGAGTGGTTTTGGATGAGTGTTCTTAAGGCAATGTCTGGGAAGATTCCTACACTAGCAGGGCTCCTGTGGGCTTATCTTCACAGATGAAATACTGCTCTGTCTGAAAAAATTAGGCAAGAAGTAATACTGACATTTCTCTGTTGTCAGTGAGTCCCTGTCCTGCTCATGTGTAAGGCGGCAAAAAAACTCCCAAGTGTGGACTTGAGTAAAAAGCAAGCCAATGCATCTGAGAAAAGAGTGTCTGCTAGAAAGGAAGGGGAAGTTTGAAGTTAGGGCTGCTTTGGAGGGCAAACAAGCACAACTTTGGAAAGAGACTGCTGGCAGAATGCAGTGTGAGAACACAGCAGTGTTGAGGTGCACCGTGTGTTGTGGCATTCTGGTGTGTATAGTGCTGGAGAAGGGCTGTGACACAACCTGGTCCATAGGGGCCTGCACGGGTAATGACTCTGGTGAGAGATTGCCGGCCTGCCTCGCTGGCTCTCAGCCACCACATGTCCTATTCTTAGGAGGCAACTTTGTGTCAGAAACGGTTGTTAGTTAGAAAGTTTACAGATGAGTAAAAAATACCATCAGGGCAGCATTTTTCCTAAAATGATCAAATTAAGAATTTGTAGTTCATGTTTATAAGAATTTCTTTCTTCTGTGTGATGGATTTTGACACAAGTTTTTCAATTCCAGCTTTATTTTCTTTGCATATGAGTTTGGGAGGAGTGTTTTAATCCTTTCATGCATATGAATATTTTAAAAAACCCTGTAGAAACTATATGATGTGGGATATGTAGAATATTGCAAGGGCTGAGTATCTGCTTTATGTTACTTATTCTGTGTCACAATCCAGAGTGAGGTAATCTCTGAACTCTTTTATCCTTAATCCAGTGTCACAACAGTGCATAAACACAAGGCTTGTGGACCTGCATCTCAGATTTTAACTGAACAGACCGAGGTGTAAGGAGCTCCAGTAGGTGTTGCCTGACACTGAGAAGGTGCACACTGCTAAAAATGTAATGATTGATGCAGGAGGGAGACATATGTCAGCAGATCTTTGGGGTGGATAACAGTAGTGAAATTTAACCCGAGATTTTGTATGTGGTGTGTTCTCATTCAAATGTCAGTTTTAAGAGAAGACTTTTTGTAGTACAGGTCTCATGCCTATGCTGTACAGTTGTTGTTTGCTGTTGTTCAAAACTATGGAACTGAGTCACATGGTAATACCTGGGAAAGATCCCATAGTCTAGTCTAAGTACAGCTTGTCAGAATTTACCTAGCTTGGGCAGGGTGAATATTTCAGCTGCTTGAATTCTTTTTTTCCTGATTATCTGCTTGTTTTGTTTTTGTCAGTTTTAGCAACTACTTCCTAAGCAACTGCTGTACAGTATTGTTTGTTATTTTCCAAATTGGGTTTGGAGAAAGACAATTCACATCCCATTGTACCTTTTCAATCTTTTGCACCAAAGCTTGTTGCTTTTTCACATAATTTCTGAAAAGCGTTGCCCTGCCTAGCCCAGGAAAACTACCCAATAATTCACTTTGAGGCCAAAGTGTAACATGTCCATAAGATAAATCCTGACATCCTTTGTTCTTGCTGCTGTTCGTTTCATCATACCCCAGAGCCTGCCTGCTTATCTTGGACCATTTTAATCTTGACAGTCAGACTTATGTAATCACAGTGACTTTGCAAAAATTCTGAGCTCTTGGCAGATAGCTCTGTTTTTCTCAGGGATCTTTGAGCAAATGTTTATCCAGGACACTTACCCTGACGGTAAGTGTGTATGACCATGTGTTGGAACTGCTGTGGGACTGCCCTGGCCTTTAAAAAAATTATTTGACTTTCTAGGGCTCAAAAGTGCTAAAGAAGTTAGCTGTTGGAACAGTTGTCTCTCTTGTTCACTGAGATGATTAAGAAATTTCTGTTCAGTAGTTCTGAAAGGTTTGAGTTCAGAGATTTTTTGTCCCACAAACTCTTGTGAATCTTGCGATATCTCTTTTTTTTTTTTTTTTTTGTCCATTCCAACTGCTAGTGATGGAGGATACCTTTAATAAAGCTTCTGCTATCCAATTTGAGCTATCATCCTTGTGCCTTCATATCTTGGTGGATTGCAGTTACATTTTGATGATACAACACTTTTATTTTTAAATGTAGGCAACAGGGGAATTTGAATAATTAAGGCATATAGTACAGTGGACAAGTCTCAGGTCTAGCATAGGAAAATAAGAATCTTTTCTTCTGGCTTTGAATGCATTGAAACTGGCTCAGAAGTCCACAAGTTAAAATCTTCCATATTTTCACAGCAACAGCTTACCTGATATGTCTTGCAAATCAGCTGAATTTAGACAGCCATTTAAAATTTCTGAGGGGTCCTTTTTGGCGTGCAACAATCCTTTTCAAGAACAAAACAAAGAGAAGGAAAAAAAAAACCTGCCCAGATACTTTCTAGCCTTTTGCTCAGAAGTGCCAGACAATCAGCAGTTTCCTGATTGCATTGGCAGCAGATGGATTTTCCTGGTTCTGAAAATCAAAATATTTTAGATTTTTTTCACCAAGGCAGCTTGGTGTATTGGCTGAACTGGGACAACTGGTCATGTCCTAATGTGGACAGCCAGGGAGGTGAGTGGAGGTGCCATCTGGCAGTGGATCTAGGTGACTCATTCCAAGAATATAATCTCAGAGGGTTCTCACTGAACAGCTGGTGGCTTGTAAATTTCCATCCTACCTTGGGACATGCTATTTTTTTTGTGTGTGACTGAGCTCACAGTTACTATGAAGAACACATATTTAGGCCTGTGTCTCTCACTATTTGAAAATTTTGTCAGCTCTTCCTCTTGTAAGGCTTTTGCATTGAGAACTTCCGGGCTTTGGTCTTCCTGAAACCACCTAGGGACCATTCCCTCAGTTCTTGTGTGAAGTTTTTTGTTACAAGTCTAAGAATATATAACAACATAGAAATATAATGTGAATTCTCCCTTTCACTCCTGTACCCATCTGGTTCTCTGCTGTGCTTCTTTGGAAAGACAAAACCTTCTCTTAAAGATGCTTCTAGTTGACTACAACTAAACATTGGTTCAAAATTATTCTGTTTAGAACAGCAGCCAAAGCCCTGGCCTAATTGCTCCATTGAGTGGAAAAATGTTCTATCAGTGCTGAATGTTTTATGCAGAACATGCTTTCCTTGCTGGCAGAACTTCAGGAAAATCCAAAGATCTTGTTGCATGGTTACCAGAAGACATATGATAACTGTCTGGGCCTGTTCATGATGTTGCTGGGTTAAGTTGTTTACTCTGGTAACCTTATAATCTTGATTTGCTCACATTTACAGGAATCTCCCAAGTAACGTACATCACTCTTGCAGAAGGAGGGGGAAGCATCCCAGCCAATTAAAAATATGTGTTCTGTTTACCTCTGGGAGAAATCTTCCAAACTGTTGTTTAGTCCTAAGTTATACATGGCCTGTGGAAGAGAGGACAAATGAAAAAAATACTGAAGGCAAGCAGGGACTTGTAAGAATTTATCTTCCATCTAGCAGCACTCCAAAGAGCATCTGTGAGCACTGAGTGAAAAAACATGGTGGCTAAATCCCAGGTCATTAATACCAAGTTTGTTTATTTTCTGTAATTGTGGGTTAGGAAGATAAAAAGTGCTTCTAAATGTTGTCCTTGAAGCTGTGAAAGACAGGTAGTCTTCAGTAGTTTTACTACCTTTCTCCCTACAGTCACAAACACAGTGAAGTATCATCATTTCTACATTTTCTACAATCTTTCTACAGTTGAAAAGCCAAATTGTTTCCTTTCTAAGAGAATTTTCCTGTATGGATGTTAAAAACTGTAAAAAAATAAGTCTCTTTTATTAACCTCAGGATTTTAGTTTTGCTTCAACTGCATTTAAGACTATCCAGTGGAAAGGAAGAAGAAGGAGGTGGATCAAAGCAACTGTTTTAGCAGAAGATTATTTAAAACAAACAAACAAACAAACTGCCAATTAAAACATCATTGCAGATGGTGAATTTTGAAAGTATAGCTAGTCTCAATTGAGGAAACTCTAGTTTCAGGTTTTTTGCTATGCAACCTGGTTATTCTTTTAATACAGTCTTGAGATGGTTCTGTTAGTAAGTAATTAAGTAAGTATTGGGCAAAAGAAGGAAACAATTGCTACTAGTGTACTGGTTAGACAGTTCTGTGAATTGGAAAATGAGTATATTCTAAGAGAAATCAGGATTGTTAGTATTTCCTTTCCATTGTTCCCAGTCACTTTGAAGCTGGACCTTGCTAACTGAATAAATGCTGAATAGGAGACAGGTAGGAATTCCAAGTGTAGTAAAATAGAAAATAGGGAGGGGTTTTTTTTTGCCTTCCACTTTGCTTCAGAACTGTAGAGAGCTGAAATTACATAAAGGGCTAGTCCGTAGTTCTCTTTCTTGAAGTAAAAATATATCTGGTGAAGATTTGAGTGTGAAGGTTTTAGAAACAAATTTCGTTAACATTTACAAAATTGTTTACAAAGATGGAATTAAAAAAAAAAAAAAGAAAAATTTAATCTTTCTGTAGTAATGTGCAAATGTGGATCACTAGTTCAAGGATTTTCTTTATGAGAATACACTTCATGAAAGCTTGGGAGATTCCTTCAGACCGTGGAGGAATCCCAATAAGCTTAGATGGAGAGTTCTCAGGATAAGTGCAGCCACAGGTTCATAACCACATAATTAATCCTATAGAAAGATGGGAGCAAGTTCCAGCAAGGTCTTGGCAGTGCCCAGGTGTGAACACAAGCCAACCTAAGAAATGGGAAGAGTCTATACACTGCTGGTCTTATTCCACATCCAGCACATAGTGGGGTGTTTTTTCTGCTGCTGTCAATGGAAACATAAAAATTATATTTTACACTGTAAATCAGTGTAAATTTCTCAGACAAAAGGCTGTGTATTAGTGCAGTCTATTGCAAGTAAATGGGTTTCACTTCTTCCAGCAGTTTTGTAGGTAGTGTTCCTTTGATTCAATATTATCAGCCATTCTTCTGCAATAGGAAGAGAATGAAAAATTAATTGCTTCTAAAGCTGTGTTTTTATAGCTCCTAGTTGAAAATGGGTTAGTTTATGTTATGGGTCAGTTTATTCCCACTTAAATTCCAGACAACAACTGAAAACTTCCAGTGTCTTCTGTTTGATCCTGGAAAGACTGCAAGAATTGTGTGAGTTGTTGTCAGCAAAGACTGAGATCATATTCTTTGCTGCCTTTACCTGTGTGAGCATTTTTTTGTCTGACTTGAAGCAAACTGGATGTCATCTAAGTGACTTGGATGGTCCTGCAGAAAAGGTGCTCCCTCTGCTTGCAATGCTGGCTTTGAGAAAAAAAACCCCACAAATATGAAAAATACTAAGCCCATGGGAAATGTGGTAGTTTTTTAGTTCATAAGTAACCCAAAATAGTTTCCATTTCCTTTTGTTTCATTGACTTCCACTGTTTGTTTCTTGTCTACTGGGTGGGTCGAGGGATCTGTCTCTGCTAATGCCTTCAATCCAGTCTTTCTTGGAAGTGGTCCAAGTTTGATAATTTGCTTCATTGTTTTCTCTTCATTACTAAAGAAACAGTTCTGAAAATTATTTATACTGCTCTGAATGCTGCAGATGGTGGGTTAAACCTGTTTTTGCCATTTTCAGACCATGCCAAAATCAGACTTCTCCCACCTTTGTGTGCAGGAGCTCCTCATGGTAGGTGTGTTCAGGCTTCCAGCTTCTGGCGTTGCCAGTCCCAATCTTCTGCTGAAGGCTCACCAGACCTCTAAGGAGCTGCATCACAGTGGAGCAAGAAATCCTGCTTTCTTCTCAACATTTGGCCTCCTGGATCATTACCGTGACAAAGGAGGATTATTGACTTTGGTAGTCATGATGCTTTTGATTTAAAGCCTGCTTTGATTTGGGGCAATAGTGTTCATTGGCCCAGAGAAGCAGTGGTTTCCTCCAGGTGAAGAGCAAGGAGAGAAACATGCTTTTGAGAAGGAGGAGAAAAAGGGAAAGAATTGGCTGAAGAGGCTGAATGGAAGCTGTAATAGATGCAGTTAGTCTCTGGGAAGTACCCAAAAGCTGCCCATGATTCCTTAAGACAATTAAAAGCAAATTGTCCGGCTGAGCGATCCCAGAGCAAGGAAGATGCTCCCCAGACTATAATTCAAGGGGCTGAATGGCCCTCAAAAACTAAGAGCAGAAAGAAAGAAAAAAAAAAAACCAACAAACCCGAAGATGAGGCAAATGATGGAACAGATGTGAGTGCTTTTGTTGGGAAGACTTGGAGGCTAGCGGGATGGCGATAGGCTAATTTGAGGCGAATAATACCAGGTTCCTTTCATATGCAGAATAGCACTTTGATCCAGTGTGGATGAAAGTACTGAAAAGTGGAGAGGATGGCAGGGGGGCCTTTTGTCTTTGACAAAAAAGGCATCTGCCAGGCTCTAACTCCCTTTTCCCCACCCCCTTAGCCTAGCAGGCTACTCCAACAATGCTAGCAAAGGGGACAAGTGTCTCCTGACAGCTGAAGAAATCTCCAGGAGGAGAATGAGGTTTGCAGCAATATGTATACTAGAGAGCTTAATCGATTTTTTCCACAGTACAAAAAGGGAGAGGGTTGGGGGAAAACAGATCTCAGTGAAAATGGGAGGTGGGAGATAAAAAAAATCCCTTTCTAATAAACTTGTTACTTTTGTTCTCCGAATACATCTTTTCAGAAGATGCTTTGATGCTAGTATGAATACACTTAATGGAGCAGAGGAGGATAGAGCTGCTGGAGGGGGTGTGTGAAATAAGGAAGAATAGTTTTGGAAGGAGGATGAATGTAGAGTGATTTCTGTGGATTCCAACACAGGAAGGATCTTGGAAACAGTAAAATGGTGTAAAGAAAGAGATACCTGTAAGACAGAGGCATACTTTCAGTACCACCTGCTGGAGGAACTCAGATCTACCCAAATTCTTGGGTTTGATTTCTAAGCAAAATTGAAAATTTCTTTTCAACCTTTCATATTTGCTGTTTTCTTAACTGCCTGGAATTAGTAGCAATGAAAGGACTGCAGAATCGAATGGGGATTTCAGAAGGCAAGCAGTATTTGTGCCTAGCAAATATAGCAATTTCCAACCAGCTGCTGATCTGGTCCCTGGTTTTCATGCTCTGTTGACTTTCTTCAGATTTTCACATCTGGTAAACAAGACTGATACCAAATTTGCAGAGTTTGATTGCTGTGGTCTTCTTTAAGCATCACTTTGCACCTAATCTGATGTTTTCTTTGAGAGGTAATGACAGATAATGAATTACCAACTTCTGAGCAAGACCTATCTCAGTAAATTACATCCTTTAAGAAAAGTAGGTTCAGGAATCTTCCCTTTTCTTGAGACCCTGACAATGTTTATCCATTACTATTTACTGAAGATAACCTTCTCACCAGGGAAGAGCTTTAAGCAACATCTGATACCGAAAGCAGTTCCTGCCCCTTTACCCTCACATCCCCTGTTCTTTATGCTGAGTTTAAGTTACCCCAAGAAGGTAGAGTGATAGAGGTATTGAGAGGAGCTATCACATTGCTTTGAAAGGCTGTACACTCATGCTGATGGTAAATTGAAATCCTGTGTAGTTATTCAGTATAGGTGTGCCATCATCCCCTCTCCAGCAGATGCCATTGTTCTGTTCAGACCAGCTGATGTGGAGAGTATTTTTGACAATAGAATTTCCTATACTCCAGCTGTGCAAAGCCTAATGAATAAATTACTGTAACTCATTAGGGAGGGCTAATTGTCAAGGACATGGATGCTCCCTTGATTTCTGCCTCTTTGTGGTATCTTGACTTTTCTTGCTGGTACAGAAAGACTTGAGCTGCTGCTGCTGCTGTCCTCAAAGGAGTGGAGACCACCTCTGTCCCTCACAGCACCAAGGTGGAGGCCCACTCTCTAGGTGGGGAACTTCAGGTAGTTTTTGTGTGGCTTCTCCCTCATGTACTATGTACAGTGATAGGATGCAGGTCTAGGTCTGAGTGGGGAAAGATGTTGCTTGTGGTGAAGTCTGAGGTGTCAGGGGACAGTCTGTAGTCCTCCATGACGAAGAAAAATGGCCGATGCATTGCTACACAAACCACCAATATGGCCGTGGCAACCCAGGCAGGCTGCTGGATGCTCTGTCCCCAAGCAGTTGTGGTTAGGATGGGATGCAGGAGCCTTGAGCTGTGAGCTGGGACACTTTGTTCTCCGAGATGAAACATGAACAACCTCATTGTAAAGGGTCTTTTGTGCTTTCCCGTTAGGGTAGGCAAGCCCTTCAGCTGCTGCCATCCTGAAATTTCTTCGTATGTCCGTATCAACTCTCACACCTCCAAACAGAAGGTGTAGTCTTAGCAAAGGCCATAGAGCTGCCAGAACTTCCTCACTGGGGCAGTTTTTTGTCATACCAGCAGTAAGATTAGAGATATGGAGGAAGAGGGGGTGAGTTGCCTTTATTCTTGTGAAGTGTGTGATTCTCCGTAACTATAGGTCATCATTGAAATTTATGCTGTGCTTTTGGGGCAGATTTATGTAGCTCTTTGCAGCTTATTGTGTGCTCACAGGAAGGAAGATGCCTGTATGGCTTGGCCTGGCTGCTGCAGTCCAGGCCTGGTCTGTTTGGAGGTAAGGGAGGAGGGAAGAGATCTGTATGGACCTGAGGGTAGCATGCAGAGCAAGTGTACAGGCTGCAGGGGTATAGCAAAGGGAGGAAGATTGGCTTTTTTCTCACGTCTCACCCAGCAGGCTGGTGTTTTCTCCCCAGAAGCCAGTTACCCTCTGCTGGTTTGTGTTTGGATGAAAATCAAACAGTAAAAATTGCAAAGACTCTTTGATGTGCTTAGTCTACATTGAGGCAGAGCTACCTGACTAGCTCAGGAGGCTGCTGCATTTCCTGACTGCTATCTGGACAGGGAATGTCTGGTTATAGTTTCAAAGTCTGGAAAAGGACATATAGCTTTAATGGTAAATAATCAGGCAGATGGTGTCCAATAGCTTGAAAATAGGCCATTCCTGTGGAAATGCTTTCAACTGGATTGGCTGATTGTACACATGACATTTTCTTAGCATGACCTACCAGTCATGGCTGTAGAAATCCTATATTTTCAGCATGGATTTGGCTTGTCTCTCAGTGAATGTTGTCTGGTCAATAGCATCCACTAGGAGTTCTCTGAAGCCAAACAAATGGAAAATGATTACTTTAGAGTATGATAAACCCCAGCCTGCATTCAAACCTTTGTTCAGACATAAAGTAGTTTCAATTTGTTTTTGTCCAGTTAACTTTAAAATGTAACAGACGTCCTTTTCAAGATAGCCAGGGCTTAGTTTGATGTAACTTGCCAGAGTGTCTCCCTGGAGTTATTTTAGTTGAGTGCAATTTTTACCAACAAAGTGAATTCTTTCCCTTTTTTCAAACATGAGATGTGAGTGAATGTTGGTATTCACCCTCCCAGAATTAATGCTATGTTATGTGCTTTCATATTGGGTTACATACACAGTGATTTGGATCCAGAGGTAAGTCTAGCTGTAGTGGGGACAGCATGATTTCACGTCTGCTGGAATTTGCACCTTTCTGTAGAAGACAGATGGTTATTCTGGGGGAGGAAAGTTCCACCTGTTTGTTTCCATATCTGCTCTGTAATCCCAAAATTTGCTTTACATCGTCTCAGTACATTGAGTATGCTTACTCATGTGTGAGTTTCATAGTGTTGGCAAATACTTTCAGTTCTAGAGTGCCTTTGATGGTGTTTGAGGCAAATGTCTAGGAGGAGTTAATTACACACAGAGTAACCAGATCTTAGAAAATAAAACTCTTATGAGTAATCTTTGAAAAAATTCAAAGCAGTATATCTGAGCTTACTTCCTTTAAAAATAAAAATAATAAATCAGTAGGTAGTTGGAAAGCTTGTTACAGTTGTTGAGTTTCGGTGTGAAAACCAGTGGTGGCATGAATGTAAGCACGAAGAGATGTGCTCAGAAGACATGGCAGTGTTTTACTTGCCAGGTGCTGAAAGAGGGCTGCTCCCTGCACAGGACTGTACAGCTCCATTCAAAGGTGCCCACAGGCATCCCATGTTCAGCCTAGGAAGTTTCCACCACAAGTCCTTCCTTGGCTTCCTGCCTCTCTGGGGCTTGGTGACCAATTTCTGCAGTGGTTGGAGCAGCTGACTAGAGGTACAGAGATTCTACATCTGTTTGGCTTCAAAGACACCTGTTGGTGAAAAGTGCTCTCTTGTCCCTTTTAAGGGACTGCCGTTCTCATGGGGTGTGCATTGCCTGAGGCAGGGGAGAGTTGGACCAGCAGCCAGTCTGGGTCAGGCCCTGAGGCCACTACCTTGGGAGAGCCCTGCTGTGCTGGAGGTGGGGAGGCAGCAGCTTCTGGAGGGTTGTCTTCTCTGATCTCTCTTTACTGACAACAGAAAGATCCCTGGGGTAGGAGCTGTGGCAGCCAGACAGTTTCCTTGAGGCAAATGGAATGGGAATGTTTACGTTCTCTGGCCTGATCCAGAGAGCCATTCCTGCCCGAAATAGATGCAGTGTCTTAGAGGAGACACAAAGCAGGAAACAGTAGCCTGTGACTGTTCTTGCAGATGAGAAAGGAAGGGCCTAAACAAGGAAAAGCCATGTTTAATTCAGATAGGTGGCTGAGGAGCTGTGTGGCTAGGAGCCTGTCAGGCCAGGTTCTGTGGTGGTCAGGCAAACCGTCTTCTAAGGGAGCAGGATTGCCCCTGCTTCAGCCTGCCCCTTCGTATCATCTATATTAATCAAGTCACAGGCAAAACTCCATTGAGTTAAGTGTGGTGAGTCCATTCCCTCTGATCAGCCAGGATCCAAAATATGAGTACCTGTGGAGCCATAGGAGGCAGAGGATGCATGGGTTGGTGATGTCTAGACTGGCAGGCTCAGAGCAGGATAAGCTGCTGAGAGCCTTCAGCAGATGGCTGTGTGTCTGGGACCTCCTCATGGGATGAAAAGAGAACTTACCAGGAACTCTGTCTTTTCCTCCCTTCTCCCCCTCCCTCAGGTGGTCTTTGCTTTGAATCAGACTCTCTTGCAGCAGGAGAGCCTCCGAGCAGGCAGTTTCCAGATCCCCTATACGACAGAAGACCTTATCAAGCATTACAACTGTGGGGACCTCACCTCCATCATCTTCAACCATGACACTTCTCAAGTGAGTCTTGCCACTGCAGCCCTTCTACTACACACATCTCCCTGTAGTGCTAATCCCTGTAACACGTGTGCTTGTCCCTCCTCAGGCAGGCCCTTTCTGGGTGAGGGCCAGGGGCATGTTGCTGGCTCCCTGGCACATCTGCTTTCCC
Organism: Parus major; assembly: GCF_001522545.3. Classification (NCBI taxonomy): domain Eukaryota; kingdom Metazoa; phylum Chordata; class Aves; order Passeriformes; family Paridae; genus Parus; species Parus major. The sequence continues at coordinate 44,695,725 of NC_031799.1, forward strand.
AAGCCTTCTCTTCCAGAAATCTGCACCAACTCAAGCTCTCTCTTGCATGCAAGCACTGAAGGTGCAACTGGCTTTCCCTTTTGGATGAGTGCCGTGTTTGCTGTAGCATCAAAGCTTTATGAGTTAATAATTTACTTTCTTAAGGGTCCTGTGGAATTATACTAACTTAGGTATGAGCAAACTTAATTCCAACAGAGAGCGACAGCAGGCTCTCTTGTCTGAATAGGAACAGAGAAATGCACTTGTGACTTGGATGCCTATGTAAGGCTGGACGAGTTACAAGGTTTTTTGTGTCCTCTGTCAGTATGGTTATGTGCTGTGGATAAGTCCCAAAGAAGAGAAATGGTGTAGGAAAAGAGGCCTTCTGAGACCTCACAGACTTGGGTTTATGGAGATGGTTTCCTAAGCAGCACAATGGAATGCAACACTGATCTTTAAACCATGAGAAAATGCCCAGCAGGGACCAATTTGGCCTATTTGGGCTGTTAGATTAACTAACCTCGGGCTGAGACATCAGGCTTCTCTGTTCTTGTCTGTGAGATATTGCCTGGCAATTTGTGCACATCTGTGAAAACACAAGCTCTGTCCTTAGAGTGCTGAAAAGGCAGGTGTTGATACCTGAGCTTTCTGTGCTGAATAACCATTTTGCTATCACCCTTTGATACATATGGTGCAGAGCTGCAGAGTCAGTCCTTGCTTCTCTGGTGCCAAGCTTTGCGTCTGCTGCTGCCTCTGCTGCACCCTCCTGCAGGTGCAGGCGTTCTGGTCATTAATACTGCTTAGCTTTTACACCATGTATTCTATGCAGAGGTTTCAAAGGATTTCTCAGAGGAGAACAGCATTTTAAGAGGGTGAAGGTGCTGCATCTCTATCCTGTGGAGATGTTACAGACTGCAGACATTGCCCCTAGGTCCTTGGAGAGAGCAGCTCTTTCTGAGACATGCGTGTTGCCAAGGGAACTACTGTCCTTTACTTAATGTGAGGGGCTCCACCTCAGGGCACTCTCCTTGGCATCAGAGCTGAATACTGATAGTTTGCAACACCGTCAGTATACGTTTTAAGCAGACCTTCTAAGTAAGTTGTATTTGACTCCATGCTTGCCCAGTAGATGACTACTGTCATCTGTGGGCTAACTACCCTTTGGAAATATCCCAGTGGTCTCTTAGTGGCTCCAAAGTCTCTTCATCTACTGCAGCCTTGCTAGGGAAAGCTCCTGGCTTATTAGTGGCTCTGCTCTCCAGAAATCATCATTTGCAAGCCTTTCAGTTAACTGTCCCCATAACTGAGTGCCTAAAGCTACTTTCAAAAAGCCGGGATTGCTGCAACTACTGGAGACCCGTGTTTACTCTCCACTGGCAAGAGGTCAGGGTAATGTGCAGCCACAGCTGTCCTTGGGGGCCCCAGGGGAGGAAGCCAGCTTTTTAAAAAGATACCGTCATGACAGGGCAACTGGAGGTGGTAACGCGTTCTTTCCTGGAAAAATCTGGCCCTCTTAAAGCTTAGGGATTTTTTTTTTTTAACTACTTCAAATAGCACAGTTATTCTTTGGCAGCCTGAGGGCTCTGATAGCAGTCAGATTCTCTTAGAAGAGCATAATTATCATTATAGTTATGTCATACCTATGGCAGTTTAAGAAAGAGGTATGTAGTTGAAGGCAGTTAGGGGCAATTACTTATATTCTTCAACTGAGCAATCAGGATTTAGGATCTTTAGTGTGGCAAAATGATAGTATTTGTTGACTTTGAATAAAAAAAGAAAAATCCATCTGGCTAGCTTATGAAATGATATTTTGAGAGAAATGAATCACCATGCATCATTAGAAGTTTGTTAAGTAATTTTTTAGCTTGCTTTGGGTTTTGTCTTACTGTTTGTGCCTTGAGGGGTGAAGTAGTTGCTACACTCTGTGTGGAGCAAAAATGCTTGCGCATGATGGCTGGCTGTGAAATAAATTCCCCTTTCATGAGGACTTTTTTTTTCTACTTTAGGTCCCAAATTTCATTAATGCTACACTTCCAGCCCATGAACGCATTACTGCCCAAGAAATAGACAGCTACTTCCGGCAGGAGCTCATCTACAAACGGAATGAGCGAATGGGCAGGAGGGTGAAGGACCTGCTGGAGGAGCACCCAGACAAGAGTTTCTTCTTTGCATTTGGAGCTGGTATGTGACTGTGGTCATTGTGGCTATTCAATCTGAACTCATCCTTCGTCCTTCAGAAACATTTTGCAAATGCTTGCCTCAGTTTAAAGAGGGGTCAGTATTTTTACCATGGTGGACATGGAACTCAGCTTTTCCCTGACAACTGAACCCTAGTAAGAAAACCTTTCAGTGCAGAAGACTGTTTTTCTTCAGTATGCAAAGAGCTCACAGTGCATGTACTTACTGCAATATCTGTTAATTAAAGACATATTTGTGGTATGCAGAAAAGATACTACAAAGATACTGCAGTGCATGCACAGGAGGAACAGGTCAGAGACAAACACATATGTTTATTGTCTGGGCAAGAAATGCAAGAGGATAGGAGCAATAGGGAGCTGAGGTGAAAGGCAGCATGTCTGAGGCTGCACCAGTGCTTGAATGAGCTTTTCAAGGACATGTTCAAAAGAAGAGTATGCCAAATTGTGTGAATCTAAGGGACTCAGTAAATGCAAGGGAAGAAGCAAAGCCTTTCAGTTTTGCCTTTCATTTCCTGCTGCAGCTCCTTACCTCCTTCACTGCACTTCCACAAGGAAGTTGTGTCTCCTGCTATTTTGTAGCAGCACAGTGAGCCCAGCTGGGGAAAACTTATTCCATTTTCTGCCTCTTAGCTGTCAGCAGGACTCTACGGGCACATCCAGCAGCACATCCAACTCAGTAAGGTTAGCATCTACACTTAAGAATAGGGCTGGATGGAAGATATGAACATGATTGTTTTGCCATGATTCCCATCCTTTGTTATAGCTCCAGGGAAAGGAAGAAGTTAGGATCAGTGTTAAAAAAGACAGGTGCTAATTCCCAGAGAAGTATCGCTTCTCCTCCGCCATAAGCCATATGGCCTTTGGGAAAGTGGGAAAACTGGGACTGGTGTCAGCATCCATGTGTGGTTTTCCAGTCTCAGTGCTGCTTTAGTGAGGATGAAAGATCTAGACAAGGCAAGGAAAATATTTATTTAAACACTAAAAGCATTTGTATTCAGAGTCTGTGAGAATTTCTGTACTTTCAGCAGGGAGTTGTGCTTACAAGCTTAGCATAACAAGAACCCAGTGTGTGAGAGCTGGAATGTCAGGAAAGGTGTCTGACCATGTTTGTTCAGATGTGTGTGAAGATTGTAACCTGCAATCTTCCTCTAGTATCACTGCTCTGTGCAACTTGCCATCACAAAGAACAGTGAAGCAGGCCCTGGTTGTGTAGGTTCTGGTCATGTCTTTCTGTAGGCTAAGACCAGGGTGTTGCCCCACTCCACTGCTGAAGTTTGAACCTGCTGCACTGATGTTTCTGACAAAAGCATGTGCCAGCCACAAGTCCAAGCTGAGTCTGTTGCAGGCAGCTACTCTTCCATCAGGAGGCCAGTTGCAGATATTTGGGCTTTGGTTACTGCATCACAGCTTGAGTGATGAGCAGCCTGTGTAAGCAGACATTTGTGTCATTCTGACATGACCCAGAACCTTTGACAGGAGAAAGCTTCCTTCCCCTCCCTGCACACATTCTAAATCCCAGCTGCTGCAAATCACATGTCTTTAGATGGTTTTGTGACGTTTGTTTCCCCTCCCATCAATGTCTTTCTGTTCCTGCCCTTCTGCCTCAGACCGTCTCCATTGTCACTGGTGCGCACAGCACTGCCCCAGAGTCCAGAAGCGCAGCAGGACCAGGACAGATCCCTGTCCTTAATTTCTCAGCATTCTTGTTCTCAGCTTTCATGACAGTACTAAAATCCTTTCCCAGGCTTCCTGTAATCTTGCATTTCTTTTTCCTTTTATTTTCCTGGTTACCCCTTTTCCGTGTCCTTATTGCCAACATTTCTGTGCTGCAGCCTTGTGGCTAAATGAAGGCCCTTGATCTTCAGCCTATGTGTACATGGCTTGATCTCCAAGCACCCAGTGTGCTCTTTTCATGATTTTCCATCATACTTTTGAACCCAGACAGCTTCCCTGTCTTCTCTGGGGACTTTGGACAGATTTTGAAATTGTCTCTAATTACTCTCTGGCTTTGATACCAGTCTGTCTTCTGTTCTCATCTGCTCTTCCAAATAGTTCTGTTCAAAGGATAGTGCCAGCCTCCAACATTTCCCAGCACAATTCTTGATTACGCCCTTGTTTGACTGCATGAGATTTTTTGGTGGGTTTTTGTTTGTTTGCGTATTTGTTTTGTTTGTTTCATTTGTTTCTTATTAAGCATCTAATCGAGAAGTAGCATCATAGGATATATTGCAGAAAATAGATCAATTTCTACAGATTTCTGAGGTTTCCTGCATGCATATTACAATTATGAATGCAGTCTTTCATTGTTTTCCAGCAAGCTAATTCAGCTTTTTGCTTATGCAGATTGCTGTATGTGATAGATAATTATGTGGAAGAGTTATTTTTATGCCAGCAAGCAGTGAAGATGAACAAATATCTTGTGATCAGTTTTATGCATTGCTTTGAATTGTACTGCTGTTAATTACTGTGAAAAGGTTCCAAGAAAGTCTTCACACAAGGCAGTTTAAAATGAGCAGCAGGAAAAGAGAAGAAAAAAGTTATAGGAGTGGAAAAAATCATGACTGTATGGTGATTTGCCTTTTTCTGACCACCAGTGAAGAAAGTATCTCCTAGCAGTAGCTTATAAACTTCAGGACAAGGTTGTATTCAAATGGTAGTAGGATATTTAAGGGTCTCCCAGTTAGGAAAAGGGAGAGAAGATTTTCAGTTGTTTTCTTTCCAGATTTTTTTCCTATATTTATTTTTTAAAAAGCTAGGCTTTTTGTAAGGAAAGTTCAATTTTTCCACTAACAAAACGCCATTGAAAAAACAACTTTTTATCATCAGTTGCATGCATACAAAATCATGGTTTGTGGGTGACTGTGGGATTACATATACCTTCTCTTGTTACTTGAAATACTCTTGGTATTTTTATTTTAAATGGAGGAAAATCAGAAAATACTGATTTATTTTATGTTCTTACTGGATTGATGGGATTTAGAGATGTGTAATACATTGTGCAAAAGTAGTCTCCTGTCTTTTTAGGTCGTGATAGAGCTGCATGGCTACAGACGTTGACTTCTTACATATGTGTGTATTATGTATGGTAATTTGGGCCATAATCAATTTGATCATTAGATTCAGCACATTTTATGCCTTTTTAAAAATCAATCAGGCAAACTCTCCCTATATTTGGTCAAAAATGCTTCACAGTCAGAGCTAATTTTATTTGGAAGTAATTTGCACTAAAGTGGAAATCTGTTAAAAAATAACAGATTTTGCTGAAAAGATCCAACACACTTTGCTTTTGGCTAGAGTGCAAACAAGGAAAATTTCAAGCCACAGTAAGTCTCTTTGAGGGAATTAGAGGAAAGCATGGGAAGAGAGAGCTGGCAATGCCAGCAGCACTCCTCTATGTTCAGTTAATATTTATCTTAATTGTGGACAGGCCTTTACGTATGGCACACCAGGGTTACAAGCTAGGCCTACTCCCTGTTCCCAGCGGTGGAACTTGTGAAGAAAGCCAGAGATAATCTTTCACCAGCAGTCTTCCTCCCATATGCATTTTTAATTTCTCTGAATTCTTGTGTGGCACAGTCAGGATCTGGATGCTAAGCCAGTGTAAGTGATGGCACACGTGATTCTGCAGCTGGCAAGGCAATGCTGTAGGTTTCTGGTTTGTCTAGGAAGGGAACACTGATGTAGTGAGAACTGCACTGTCCTGCTTTACTGTGGAGAGTTTTACCACTTGTCTAAGCTACCAGGTGCTGCATGCTGCATGCTGGCTAAGCCTTCCCAGAGTCAAGGGATAGTTGATACTGACATAGGGCTCTGGAAATTGTCTGACTCATCCCTCTGCTCAGAGCAGGATCATACAGAGAGCAGTTTTCCTAGGACTGGACTCTCCTTGAGTAATCTCTTCTAGTGTTTCATCATTAAAGATGCTTTTTCTTATGTTTGTGTGGTACTTACTATGTATCAATTTTTGTCCATTGCCTCTTGTCCTTTCATGGGGAAAAGTTCTGCTCAGTCCATTTTGCAATCTCCTATCAGGTATTTATGCATAAGTTATGGCCCCCAAACCTTCTCTTGTCCAGGCAAAATAGTCTCAGCCTCTCCTAGTATGACATATCTTCTAATTGTTTCATCATCTTTGTGGCTCTTTGCAGCATTCTCTCCAGTGTGTCCTCATCTCTTTTGAACTGGGGAGCTCAGAGCTAGACACTGGATGGACCCAGATATATGTTACCAGGGCTGAGGAGCAGGGAAGAATCACCCCCCTCAGTCTGCTAGCCACACTTCTCCTCACACAGCCCAGGAGGCCATTGGCTGCCTTTGCCACAAGGACACATTGCTGGCTTAAGGCCTACTTGATGACCACCAAGATGCCACATATTTTTCTGCCAAACTAGTCTTCAGCCAGTTGGTGCTCAGCCTGTTGTACTGCCTGGAGCTATTCCTGCCCAGGTGCAGAACTTGATTTGCTGAGCTTTATGAACCAAGTTTCCCCTCATCATAAATCCATACTGACCACTCCCAACCATTTGCTTATCCCTGACACACTTGGAAATAGTTTACAGGCTAATTTGCCTCATCACATCCCCCAGGAACAGAGGTGTGGCTGAGCAGTTTATAATTCCCCAGATCCTTCTTCCTGCCCTTCTTGAAGACAAGAGTTATACTTGCTTTCTTTCAGTTCTCAGGGACCTTCTCCACTTGCCATGACCTTTTGAAGGTAACTGAGAGTGGCTTCTAGTGACATTAAGCAAGATCACAGTTTCTCTGAATGCATCCTGTAGGGACTTGAACATGGTTGGTCTATTTGAATGTTCCTTAACCTGATCCTTCTCCACCTGTAGTGAACCTTCTTTGCCCTGGATTTTCCTCCTAGTCATAGAAACTCAAGATTCCTGAAGGCTGGTTTACCATTAAATAAGGGAACAAAGACATTTAATGCTTGGCCTTTTCTGCATTCTTTGTCATCGTGTCTTTCAGTGCCCCTTTCAGTGCTTAGATTATATTTATCTTGTCTATGTTTTACTGCTGATGTGCTAGTAGAGACATTCCATGTTCCTCTTAATGTTTCTAACCAGATTCAACTCAAAATGGGTTTTGCTTGACCATGGTCATTTTATTCAGTTTTATTTCTTTAGCTTATGGTTTCTGTTGAAAGGGCTGAAGAATAAGAGAGGGAAAAAAAGCATTGGGAATTTATTATGTTGGAGGAAGCATACTTAGTGGCTTGAGATCCTGACTTTATTTTGACAGACAAGACCTCTGGTGAAGCCAGGTTTCTAGAAGCCAAGTTAAAATTCCCTCTTGTCTCTTATGCCTCTTTGAACAGTAGAGAAACTCCAAAGTGTCAGTTCATGAATAAGAGGTACAGAGGGATCTAAGATTCCTTATATCCCTCTGGAAGAAATTACTGACTTCAGTGAGAGAGACTGGCTGATTTGACAACCTCAAAAGCTGGTCTTCTTAATCTTGAGAACACTGGAAAATTCCTTTTTCTCTTAGAGCTATTTTTCCTTTTTGCTCCTGGAAAAAACATCATTCTGAGGCTTTAAAAGTGTATTGGATGTTGGTAAGCCACCATTCACACAAAGAAAAAGAGGATGTTGGTGAGAACTTCTTCAGCTGCCATTTCTTCTGATTACTAAAGGAAATAACAAATGTGTTTATTTGGCATTAGTCAGACTGTATGGAGTCAAACCTCCAGGGAATGAGTGTTTTTTTTTTTCCCAGACAGAATGTGTTACCACCAGTGGTTACCCCAGTCTGCTGTAGTCCACCAAATGGCTTCTTTCAGCTTCTCTAGGTTTTGAGGCAATCCCTGTGATGTGAGAAGTCAGTTTTGTGACAGCCTTAGGTGCCACATGTGTTGGATCCATAGGCATGTCTAAACCCTTTTCCATCAATCCTTATGCTATTAAAAAAATTAAAATAAAAAAAAAAATCAAATCATAACTCTGAGTGGTGTGTTAGGTGATGTTATTTTCATGTAGAGCTGTTCAGTCTTCTTGACATTTTCTGTTTCACCTGGAATCTTTAGATTCCAGATGAATTTAGATGTGAAATTATGCAAGAGGAGCAATATTTATTGTCTCGGGGTAAGAAAAGATGGGAGAAAGGACCTGTTAACAGTGCCAAGCCCAGGATGTCTCTGTCCAGCTTGTATGAGTGTTTATACCTATAAAACAAAGCCAAACAAAAACCTGCCATGGGAATATGAAAGTTGCTCAGGGAAATGAGATATCACTTTGAAATGTGGTGGGAATTCAGAATCCGCCATGGAAAATTTGAAGCTGCCATCAGTGCATTTGGAATTGGAGATACGGGCCGCACAGGGAATGTAGACTTCCTATGCCTTATGTAAAAGATCTGAAATTTTTAATGAATAACTCATGAAAAGTCTATAAGAAGGTGAGTATTTGTGGATTCTAGAAGGGTCAAAAAAAAGCTGGGGGGAGGGGCAGGAAGAACGTAGTGATAAAATAGATTTAAAAAACAGATTAAATGAGTCTTGTGGGGCCATGTCACTTCTCTCTGGGCTCAAAGGGTTTGCTGATTGCCTGCATGCCTCTGTCTCTGGAATGCAACAGTATTTTAACTTCCTTGGGTGGGAGGAAAGGCTGAATGCCTGAAGGTGTGCCTGTACCTCTGTAATCTGAGAATGCCAGATACAACCCAGCGGCTTTGAGACTGTTTTCCTTAGTAGCCTCTTTGAGTCTTCAGAATGCTAATGACAGGGTTTATTAGAACAACAACCCCTGAAGGGGAAAGATAATGTTGTGTGGAGGCAGGACCCACATCCAGCGCCCCAGGGTTCACATGAAGGGCACTACTCCTGACATCTCTGACACTGAAATGAAAAAAGCTTTGCGTTTCTCCATTAGAGAGGTTATCTAATATATTAGTGCAGCTGTCAAAATCAGCCAGGCCAAAAACTTGTACTGTTTCTGCTCAGGTAATGACAGTCTTATCAGTGTTGGGTTTACCCATTACTGCCTTTACTGGGCAGTTAAAGTAGGAAAACTTGTGATGTAATATGTGTTTTGAGCTAGGGGAATTTCAAGTCCTTAATAACTTTTTTTGCTGGAAAGGAAGGAATTGTTTGTAATGGAAGCAGGTCCAGTAGCAGAGGTGGCTGTGAGTACTGTAGTTCAGATATGACACTGGTAATTCCTTCTTCCTTTACTGTGACGTAACAACTGCTAGCATAGTCAGACCCTGTGTGAGGATCTTCTTGTCTCATTACCTAAGGCTTTATCAGTGGAAAACTCTCAGTAAAGAGAGTTTTGGATACCCAGTACCCAGTAGCTAAGGCTTCCTGAATGTAAGCTGTTTCTCTTAACTAATTTTTTTACAAAACAAGCAATATGGTCATGTAAACATATCTTTTGTGTTGATTTAGTCATAAATTTGCTCTTATGATCAGTGAAAAAGCTTTTTCTATCTTCAGTTTTGGAGATTTCCAGGATGTTTGACTTTGCCTAAGGCTAAAAATGGGAATCCCTGGGATGAAAAATGCTCACATCTTACATCTAAGAGCCCTAATTTTCAGCAGAAACAGGTAGATGAGTATCTTCTTATCATTTACCAAAAAAAAGCCTTCATTTTGACTCATGCAGATTGTAACTCCACATGTTTCTTTTCCATGGTATTAGACCATTTTTCCCATGGTCTACGACTTTGAGAAGTTACATAGGTGAGTTGATTAGCAAACCACATCACTTTTGAAGAAATGGAAGATCATATTTTTTCCTCCGGAGTGAGTTCAAGTTTGAGGCACTCTTTAAGTCTTTTCAAGAGAAAGTACTTTCTTGGGCATGGAGAACACCACTTTTCTTCAGTTGTGCCCACCAGATCCTCCTGTTTGGTTCGAGAGTAGTGAAGTATGATGCACTAAGGTTTTGTACTAATAAAAGATTTCCAGGAAATTATGTTTTTGTGTGCAAACACTTATCTCAGTAGGATAAAACCTTGGGTTCAAAGTTTATGGAGTAATATTTCATTAATATTTCACCTTGTTGGTAATCACAGAAAGAATTTTGTTTGGAGGTCTGCAGTCTGAAAAATACAGGAGGGCATGGGGGGGCTGTTTGTATGGGATTTGACCTGCAAGCCTGCAGAATTATTTTAATGCAACATGCTTATACCCCTACACCTATTTTGAATTCAGGGGTTCTTCAGGCTGACTTACAGCATCACTGGTGCACCTCATTCCCTTCAGTTTTTGTCATTTCCCTCTTCCTGCAGTATTAAATTTGTGAGAGTACCAAGCTCTTTGTCCTTTGGTTTCTGTCTGGTATGTGGACTTTTCTGGACTTGGAAATACTGTAAGAAACAAGAATTTACTGGATTTGGTATTACATGTTTTGCATTTGATGCACTTAAATGCCAAATTTGGAATTCCAGCCACTTACGACTGATACCTGTTTTGCATATGTTGCTTGGATTATCTAAGGTAACTGTGCAAATTTTCCTCCTCCTGATTCTGGGAGAAGTGAAGAGAGAGCTCACTACACCTGAGTGCATCGTACTCATGCTTGAAAACAGTGTCTTACTCTTGGAAAGTATGTGCAGAAAGAATATATATGAAGGAAACTGATTTGTAATTTAATTGATCACATCACCTGTTTTCCTTCTTTTGCTTTGGAGCATAATAAATATTTTGTCTAGTTTGTTTCCTCCCTAATTGTACTAGCTGGATTAAAATTACTCCAAGTTCTGCATGCTGGTGTGTACTTAAGAAGTATAACTGTGTTTATGTTAAAGGCAAAGTTATGAAGAATGAAAGCATTTGATAATTGCCATAGGCATTTCCAGGAAGTTTCTAATAATTGTAAGATCCATACCTCTAAAACTTTCTTGAAAATATTTGTTTTAATGACCCATAGGGTATCTGGCACCAAAAGTCCATTTGAGTGCTTGCAGTCCAAATAAACATCCAGCTTTATGATGTTCCCAGTGGCTGGACTAATTTGTGCTGTTTTGTGATTGCAGTGCTATAATTCCGTGTTTTAGCTGTTCCCACAACATTTTGGAAGTCAGCAGTCAAGATCAGGTTTCCTAACAAACAGTTTGGTGTCCTTACATGTATGTCCAGTGATTCATTGTCTTGGGATGTTTGTAAATGGTGAGGTCTTGACATGTTTTTGGGGTGAATGGGAAGTGCCATTTTCCTACTAAAGAAAGCACAGAATTATGTATACTTGGGGGTTTCCTTTTACATAACTCTAAGAGGTCAAAGAACTTTATTTATCTGCTTGGAACAGTCGATTTTATTGAAATTTAGAGAGGAGTATAGTTTTCATGAGTCTTACAGATTTGGTTTCTGTGAAAAATTAAAATTTAGCAATTTGCTAAATTTCCATTTAGCAAATGGAAACATAACCTTTGTTTTGTAATATTTCCTAGTTCCTTTCGCTAGACGCAGAAATATTTCATACTCACAATGGCTCAAATTTGGGTTCAGCAATCTCTGCTGAAAGCCACAGTCATCTAGATAAAAACTTCCCTACTCTGACAGGGTTTTAGAGGCAGCTCTGCATGTGCTGACAGTAAAAGTTTCAATCAGGAGACACAGGTTTTAGGGCAGCAGTAGCAGCCCGTGTTCTCCAGGATTGGGTATGGCTGCTGGGGAAGCTCAGAAGCACACAATGCGTGGTCGAGTCTGCAAGTGCACATTGGTCAAACTGCGTTGTTCTTTGAGCATATTGCCTGTTGTGGTCCCTGCGTGCCATCTCCTTTCAGTGCGGATTAAAGGCCTGGGTCTTATTTACTCTCCAGTAGAGTGCATGGCTGAGCTGGTCCACACAACAGCTTCTTAGTTTCTCTTTGAGCTTGAACACAGAAGAATAAAGATTCATGACTCCCCACCCCCTGCCAGAGTAAATTGACCTCTTGGATGCATCTCTTCACCTAGTGGTGTGAGGATAATGCAGGGCTATGTACAGAAAGAAAAGAGCAGGCTTTCTGATGGGACAGGGCCCAGGGCCTTTCTTTTGGGGAGCATTCAAGTGTGTTAGGCTGAAACAGAAAACAGGTGAAAGAGGCCTGCACCCTGTCACGTGGCTTGTCATCTAAGTCTCCCTTGCAGCAATAGCTGCTTGATTTTGGAGCAGTGAATCTTGGAGAGTGAATCTTTCTTGTGTTTCTTAATGTTGTTTTTGGCAATCGGATGTCTCAGCAAGAGTACCAGCGAGTGCTCTTTGTGGTTGTTCCCAGTAATTAGTCCAAAGTTCTGACTCTAGAGAGGTTCCTGGTGGGATCCTGTACCTCAAACCCTCACCCTTATGCCTTTTTAAATTTAGCATCTCATTTAGTTGTACCTGTAGATCCTCTGGGCCACAAACAAGCTCTGTCTTGCGGAGCATGAATGGCACACTTTTTGGATAGCACATACTGCATGACCTAACCCTTTACATACCTAGCCTGAGCGGCTCCTGATTGATCGTGTCTCATGAACAATCTAATATCATGTGCCTCTTTGTATTTGTATGCATCTGTTTTACACATTCATTTAGTCTGTTCTCTCTGGCACAGTATTAGCACATCATTTTTCTCTCATGTGCAGACATAACTCATTGCCTTGGCAACAATGAGCAAAGGCACTCTATGAAACTGTGCACAGATAACTGTGATAAAAAAGATATTCTTATCACTGCATTAAATTAAATTAAAAATAAAGAGCCCAGCTACAGAAAATCACTCAAGCAGGATGACTGGCTGAAATGGGATTCATCCATGTGCTACAGTGATTTCCTACATTCCGCTCTAAATCACTGCTCTGAGCAAGGATGACTGAAGATAGATGGAGCAGTAGTATGTTTAATGGTGTGGTGTGAGCAGCTATTCAGTAGCTCACTCCTGAAATGCATATAACTGTAAGCTCTTAAACTTGCCTAAGGAAAATTATTTTAAGACCATATACTGCCCTATAGATTGCTTATCTTTATGCCTTGTCCATTTCCACCTGAAAGATTCAGATTAGGAAAATATGAGTTCAGAGACTTGGCACTGTTTTCACTTCTGAAGATGGGATTTGGCCCACGTGTCATTGCCTGCATGAGGTGAATGCCTCATCTGAACTTGAAATATATACTGCCTCTATTCTTGTCAGTTGAGAGGAGCTCCTCTACAAGTCCAGGTTGTCTTATCTCCCTGTCATTTACAAGAATTGGATCACCCATTGGAAGCACCCCTTCCTCTGCTGTGTCGAGGTGGGGAAAGAGAAATGAATTCATCTCCCCTTCCCTTTGCACTTACCTCTCTCTCCTCTGTGTTAAAAGGTGAGAGGTGGAAACTAGGTCTAGCATCTTATATACCTGGTGTTTGTTTTACAGTAGCTAATGTTACTCAATTGCAATATTTCATTGCAGTAATTTCTGTTCCCTGTTGCAACTGATCTTTTTTGCTGACATGAGAGAATTCTTGGTTAATTGTACCTGGAGCTGAGCCATTACGAAGCAGCAGTTACCAACAGTATTAGGTTAGGTCAGCATAATGGTACATAAGCTTTACTCCTGAAGACAAAATTTAATCTGAGGAAGCGGGGCAAAATCCAATTAATGTGTGAGAAAATATGGTACCCAATGGGTGTGTATTGCAGTATTCAGATAAAAGATTTGACCTAGATTGGTTTATGCTCTAAGGCTCTGGGGGAAAGTTCATGTGCTCAAATGGTACCATCCAACTCATGCCTTAAGCTGGTACATCATAAGCACTTTGCATGAGAAAATAGAATTTTTGTGCCCCAATTCATTCAGCCTCTTTTAGAATAAAAAGTCATGAATCCCTTATGTTTACTCTCCTGATACTCTCAGCACTGTTAGAATTCTCTTTATAACTTCTTGCTCTCCCTGGCTACTAGAATTATTCTGTTGGTTCTATTGCCATGTATGAACAGTATAAAACTGTTTTTCTGGACTTAACAGTTTTAGCACAGTGTACAGCTGTGTGCAGCTACAGAAGCAAGGGATCACTCTAATGAGTAATTTGCCAAAGGCCAATTTTAATTTATGTGGGCTGTTAAATTAAGAAATGTTTTATGAAAGCTGGATCTAGCTGGAACTGATGAAGTGTGCAAGCTCTTTGCTCTCTCTTTGTTCTCTTTTTCTTCTGCTTCTCAGCAGCCTGGTCTGATGATATGTTAAAGTGATGTTGGAAGACGTTCTTTGAGCAGAGCATCCAGTCAGGAAAGCTCCTACAGCCTTTGAGTAGTCATTTATTCACTGTGATGCCAAAATACAATCTTACCAGCCACCACATCTGTCTGAGAATGGACAGAAATGTAAATCACAGAATTAGGGTAGAACTATATAAGTCTGTCTAAAAATAAGTCAATTTATCAACATAGCTGAAGTCAAGTCTTGCCCCAGTGGGATATAATGAAGAAATGAAAGAGGTTGGTCTAAGTCATAGGCTTTTTTTTAGGGTGATTTTCTTTTCTTTGCAGTCGGATTATTCTTAATAATTTAAAAATTGTTAGTGATATTGAGCAACAGCTCTGTGTCATTATGAGTTTGTTAAAATGTGACCAGATTCTGACCTTCTTTGCATCACCACCAGTCATAGACTCACTGCTGCTCTTGAACAGGGGTGTCCAAACTTGATCTCTTATTTCCTCAAGTAATCCACAGTGGCCTGATAATCACAGAACCAGTTAGGCTGAAAAAGACCTCTGAGATTATAAATTCAACCTTTGACCAACCACCACCATACCAACTAGACTGTGGCACTAAGTGACACATTCAGTCTTTCCTTAAACACTTCCAGGGATGGTGACTCTACCACCTCCCTGGGCAGGCCCATTATGCAGCTACCTGTGGGGCCAGAGTAATTGCAATCACATCTGCATTTTAGAAAGGCAGGATGTAGTAATTGAAGTGACTTCGGGATAGTTCAGCAATCGCTTGTTAAGAGATCCTGTGTTTCTGGTGCATGTTGGTGGGGAGTGATAAAGCCCTGCCTGCCTTGAGTGTGGCACACCTCCTGTGATGAGGAAGGCCTTGGTTGTTGTTCTCCCTCTTTCCATGTGGTTGGTGAGTTCTGATGTCATTTTTCTTTTACTGCAGGTCACTTCATGGGCAACAACACAGTGATTGATGTTTTGAGGAGAGAAGGGTACGAGGTAGAACACACTCCAGCTGGACAAGCCATCAACAAGTAATGCATACTTTTACCTAGCTGAGCAGCCACTGGGGAGGTGGATTTTTAAAAAATTGGGGAGCTTGGAATGGTAGCTGGAACTGTAACTAAGAGTGAGCTTGGCTTTTTCTCTGCTTCCCAGCAGTTTACTTTTCTATTCCATGAGCTAGTTTGGAAAGGGGGTTTTATTTGGTTTTGTTTTGGAGGGGTTGTTTGGGGTTTTTTTTGTTTGGTTTTTTGTCTTTTGTTGTTGGGGTTGGGGGGGGGTGGTTTGTTGGTTTGTTGTTCTTGGTTTTGCGGTGGTTTTTATGTGGCTTTGGGATTAGGTTTTTTTTTTTTTTTTTGGCGTTTTCAGTTTGGTTTTTGTTTGTTTGGGGTTTTTTGGTATTTTTTTTTTGTTTTGTTGCTGTTCTAGTTGTTGTTAGTAAAATTTCCACCCTTAAGCGTTTTTAACTCTTAAATGAACAGACACAGAGTATGCATACTTGGTTCATCAGATCTGGATGCTGTCTTGTACCACACAGGCTTCCAGGTTTCTCTTTCCTCTCTTTCATATGTTTGAGTTCCTGGCATTTTAATAATCCCCTTCTTTCATACTGCTATTTTTTATTCTTTCTGTTTACTTTCTCCCAACCTGGCATCTGATAGCCCAGAGTCTTTGCAAGCTGTCTTTATGACTGATTGCTCTCATGTCCCCTGCTTTCTTCTGCATTTTTAAGCTAAGGTACTTGTTGTTCTGGTTCATCCTGCAGCTGTCCTTTGGGATATACCCCTTCTGCCTCTTTTTATCTCTCACTGGATGCTTTTATCCACCTCCATGGTTTCAGTAACTACAGAATTCCAGATAATCTCCTCCTCCACTCTCTACCGAGAATTACTTGTGCTTTGACTTACCTCTTCCTGGAATTCTGAGTCTGGAAGGGTCTGCAATCTTTGCTTTCCCCTTCTCCAGACTCCTACCAAACATGTAGCTGTCAGATATGTTTGCTCTTCACTGCTAAAAAATCACAAAGGAGAAAATTGGAAGTTGATCCTCATTATGATACTGTTTACCTTTTATCTTCTGTACCAGGCATAGTGTTCCTGTTTACATCTCTGTCCCTCCTCCCCTATGTTTCTGATTTGGACTCTCAGGCAGGACTACCACCTTTTGATAGGATTTGTGCAGAGAGCACAGTGTTGAGTCTTGGTCTGTGCAAAGGGCTCTACTAGTGCGGTGCAAATTGGTAACAGCTCTTTTTCTCATGCTCTGATTGTTTGTCTTTCTCTTTATACCACCTTTGCTGTTGTCTGAAAACATAAGATTGAAATTCTGGTATGTCATGTTTCTGCAGTGATTCTTGACATGGACATGTATCATTAACTCTACATGCACTGGAAAAAACTGATCCAAGACTTAGCCCATGATAATATGAATGACCCTGTTTCTGTCAGGAGACAGGTAGTCTGACAATGATAAGCACCTGTGCTTAAGCACAGGACTTAATGACTCTATAACACTTGAGTTGTGGTAGAAAATCCAGTGTATCAGTGTTTACACGGATGATTAAAAAAAAATAAAATAAAACAAAACCCAAAACAGCCTGAACTGAAATTTTCATGTTGTTTTTTTCTTTCAGTAGGTATTCCTAAAAACAGCTATGGCAGGTTCTTAAAGCTTAAAGAAAGATAGCTTAATAGGTAGTCTGACTGCACACAGTCCAGTCACCTGTGGACTATTTCACTGTTCATAATTGAGACAGGATAAAAATGCAAGTGGTTGGACTGAGATGGAGGATTTAAATGACTGCTCTAGTGTCAGATAGTAGGAATATTAGTTGGGAGGTCCTAAAATACAAGGAGGAAGTCTGCAGTCATCTTCTCTCCCTGCAACATAATGTTTCACTGTAGCAGCACAGTCTGCCTCTTCCTGTACTCTGGCTAAACAAAAAGTCCCTTGTGAAGTATGTTCCTACCTGTTTGTAGGTACCAATAAGGTTTTGGTGAACCACCAATGATTTTGAATGAGGTTGATAACCCAAGGTCCATTCTGCAGCAGTCTCTCTCATATAAACTTCAACATGTGATCATTCTGTTTTTCCTTGCAGCAAATAAGACAAATTTTCTTTGTTTTGCATCTGCTCTCTCGATGTTCTAGTCCACAACTTCAGTTCCCCTTCTCCAGGAACTATTCTCTATTTGCTTATCAAATAAGTGTGCATACAGTGATTGGCTAGTTGGAAAACTGCACCCATGCTGAAATATGTCTCCTTCCAAACCACCTCCTTTTCATGCCATTGGAAGCTGACACAGGAGCACAGTTCTGGGAAAGTTACATTGATTAAAGGCAGGTTTCTGCTTGGTGGTCTGTGGTTTTTGGTTACTTTTCTGAATTTCAGCCCAAGCCAGTCTGCACTTTCATTACAGAAGACTGTTGCATCTCTTCTTTTTATGAAGTAGCCATAAAGATCAGTCAGATATTCCTGCTAGGTTCTCTGTATACACAGAGTGGTTTGAGTTTGTGTTTTTGTCCAAGATGCTCATAAACAAATAAAGAGGGAAAATTGCTCCAAACAATGAGAAATGTGGGCCAGCAAAGCCATGAGTAAATAGGACACTTCAGACTGCCTGCCTTAGAGCACAGATGAGATGTTGCTTGCTCTAAGAATAAAGAAACAGAGCTTCAGTAATCAGAGTGGAACCGATTGTTGTTTTATTCAGTTTTGCAGGAAGCTGAGTAGTCATAGCCCTGAGAGCTTTTTTCTGGAAGCTCAGCTTTGGGTTTCCAAGATTTGTCTTGTAAGACAGTTTGTACATGCACATAGTCTCAGTGACATATCTCACTTGCTGGAGCTCCTTTGAAATTCCCAATAATGCTGGCAGCCTAATACTGGATCTGTGCATCTAGAAGGCTAAGGCCTGACTTCCACTTCTTGTTACTTGCTATAAATGTATGCAAAACCTGGTTCTGCTTATGAGAGAGATGCAATTTCTCAGTTTCCTCCCCTTCATGTAGACCTCCGTACTTGTCTGTAAAACCCACTTAGACCACCATCTCATGTTCCTTTGTTTACTTTATCTGAGTGTCAAGACAGTATTACACCCTTCTGCAGATCAGCACTGGGAGCCAGTGCCACAATTGTGTGTTGAGCTCTGGTCTCTCATGTGTGAGACATCCTATGATGCAGTATTTTGTAAAGGCATTCACTGCTTTGAACCATCTGCCCTCATCAAAAAGAAAATGAGAAGAGGGTGAACTTGGTGATGCCAAAACTAGTCTGCTTTCAGTTGATGCAGACTAGATGGCTCAAAGGATTCCTTAATCATGGAATCATAGAATGTTAGGGATTGGAAAGGACTTCAAAGATCATCTAATCCTAATCCCCCTGCCATGGGCAGGGACACCTCCCACTAGACCAGTTTGCTCAAGGTCTTATGCAAACCGGCTTTGGAAACTGCCAGGGTTGGGGCATCACAACCTCCCTGGGCAACCTATTGCAGTATTTCACCCCCCCTCACAGAAAATAATTTCTTCCTGGCCTAAATTCATCCCTTCTTCAGATTGTATCTGTTACTTCTGTCACTACAATTCCTCACAAAGAGTCCCTTTCCAGCTTCCCTGTCGGATCCTTCAGGTACTGGGAAGTTGCTATGAGTTCTCTACACAGGTTTCTCCAGAATGAACTGACCTAGCTTTCTCAATCTGTCTTCTGTCTTGATTTGGAGGTGGTCCAGTCCTCTTAGCAATCTGGTGGCCTCCTCTGTACTCACTCCAGCAAGTCCATGCCCTTTTTATGCTGAGGACCCCAGAGCTGGATGCAGGGTTCCAGGTGGGGTCTCACCAGAGCAGAGGGGCAGAATCCCCTCCCTCCCCTGCTGCCCACGCTGCTTTGGATGCAGCCCAGGATCCCATTGGCTTTCTGGGCTGGGAGGGCACATTTCTGGCTCATGTGTTTTTCATTAACCATCACCACAAGTCCCTTCAGCATCCCTTCCCACACTTCTTGGTGTTCATGCCAAACTTGCTGAGAGTGCCTTTGATCCCACTGTCTGTGTCACTGGCAGGTGTCACTGACAGAGGTCTTGAGCATTGATGGTGCTAGTACTGGCCCTTGAGAGAGACCACTCATCACTGGTTTTCATGTGGACAAGGAGCTGCTGGACACAATTGTTTGCATGCAGCCATCCAGCCAGTTCTTCATCCACCAGGCAATCCATCCATCCAGCCTATGTCTGTCTTGTTGGGAGACAAGGATGTCGTGTGGGACAGTGACAAACACTTTGCCTCAGTCCAGGCAGACAGTGGCAGTTGTTCTGCCACATCCATCAATGCTGCAGCCCCATCAGAGAAGATGATAAAATTTAACAGGCACTGGTTGCCCTTGGTAAAGCCATGTTGGCCGCTACCAATCACCTCTTTGCTTTTCATAGTTTTCAGGAGAATCTGCTCCATGATCTTGCCTGACACAGAGGTAGGACTTTTACTTTCTCCTTCTTAAAAATGAGGGTTATATTTCCCTTTTTACAGGTTTTGGGAAGTTTACTTGAGTGCCACAAGTTTTCAAAAATGATTAATAGTGGCTTAGAAACTTTTCTGTCAGCTCCCTTAGAACCCACAGATGAATCTCATCCCAAGTACTTGTGCACATTCAGGCTCCTTTTAGATGGTCTCAAAGCCAATTCTCTCCTACATTGTGCTTAGGATCTTCATTCTCCTATTTGCCTTTCCTGACTTAGGTAGCTTGGCTGGAACACTTGCCATTTAGCACTGAGATACAGAGGTCATTGAGAACCTCAGCCTTCTCTGGGTCCAGCATTCAACCAGATTACTGTCAATGGTATTCAAAGGTGGCCTTCAAAGGTGGCAATTTTCAAGATGTGTTTCTGTAGCTAGCTTGTTTCTTACCTTCTCTGCCAGTGAGAGTTGCTGATCCAGATCTGGCTTCATCAGCTGGTGTGCTTTAGTTGTTTTATTTGACCCTTCCCCCTGTCCCCCAAGTTAGTTTGCTCTGGGCAGGAATGTTGAAAGGAATAATCTGGTCTGTGTTCTGCAGTACATCAGACGAGAGGAGTGTGGTTTGACTCTGACTTAGAAGTGATTCCATTTTTGTCTCTTTCTAGATACGCAAGCTTATTACCAAGAGTTACTCCATCCTTATCCAGACTGCATTCTTTGCTCTGATACAGACTGCCTCTTTTCCAATGATTTCTTTTTGCTAAAGAGCACTATTTTGATCACAAAATCAATATTGACTTAACGAAGAGGGAGCCGGAATACAAGGCAGAAAAATGAGCATCCAGGGAGAAACAGCTATCTTATATGTATGTGCCTTGATAGTATCTGTTACAGGATTTTGCCTCAAAGCTCTTTTAAATGTTATCTGTGTTCTCTCTTTCCTCCAGCCGAAAATCTCCCAAAACCTTGTTAGCCTTTTCATCATCACACAGTCCCTTTGTCATGCCCCATGAGCTCCCACTGCACCCCCAGAAGGAGGAGGAAGAGGAGGAAGAAGAGTTCCTGCCTCGCTTGCTATTCCCTGACAGCATTGATGTACTCATGAAAGTAGACAGGAAGTACAAAAAGAAGAAGAAAAAGCAGCAGAAGAAGCAAGGACTGCGACAGTTCAACGACCTCTGGGTTCGCATTGAAGAAAGGTAGCTAATGGCTGGGGAGAGGGAGGATGGCTTGTCATGCAAACTGGACTTTAACTTAGATGGTTTAATACCAACCCTCAAACTTCCTCAGCGGTAGATACATCCTCTGGACAGGATCTGACCTTCTTCACTGCTGTGATTATTTTTGAAGCACTTGCACAAAGTTTCTTGTGCTTTTAGTGGCAAAAAAGTTGTTTGTTTGTTTGTTTTGATGTTTGTTTTTTTTTCTTTGCATAGTTAGATTTGTGGAAAACTGGGCATAAAACAAGTGGAAGCCTTGTCTAGATCATTCTGTGTTTGGGTTTGAGGGATTGTGAGCATATGGCAGTCCTCTCTTTCATGGAAGGCTAGGTCCAGTGATAGATGATACAGATCAAAGCCTTGGACTGTTATCCAAAAGCTGCTGCATATGAAGAAACTATCATTCCTGGCATATGTTCTCCTTACACGTGGGCAATACTCATGCAGTATTTTCAATCTCTGTACTCTTTCAGCCTGAAAAGGCATGGTAGCCTAATGGATGGCAGAGTTTATATAAAAAAATCAGTATGTTGTGGGGCAGAGGATCATACATATCCCATACTTTTCATCCAAAAGGGCGTACTTACCTACAGCAACCTAAAAAAAAATTAATAAAAAAAATAAAATAAGAAAGGCAATTTTTCAGCCTGTGGTGAACATATACCTTAACATTTCCCTCCTGTCAGATAGCACACATGCCCTAATCTGCTTTGTTTTGTACTCTCTGTGTCTGTATCTCTGCCATACTTGGGCTGAAGGCATTAAATTTTTGTGATACCATAAACAATCAGACAGGTTGAAGTGATGGGGATAAGTCTGACAGTTCTTGAAAAGAAGTCTGTACATTATTTGGATTCTTTCCCCTCTGAAGAATGCTTATTCCTGCTCCTCACGTTACTGAGTAATGCAGAGTTCTCCTATGCCTTTCCTGTCAGGTCCCTGGATCCTAACTGTACCACGGCTATGAGTGATACATGGCTCAGGCTGGCCACAAGTGACTGCAGCAGCTGTTCTGTTTGAAGCATTCAGCCATTGTCAGATTTTTCAGACCACATTTCCTTCTTTGCTCCTTCCTTCAACCTTAGTATAAGTATTTGGGAGACAAAGGGAGACAAATGCTCATGTAACATATTTTCTGATGTATCTGCACACAGTCCAAGATTCACCAATGTAACAAATCCTATATGATCACACTTGATTCCATCTCTTAGTGTACTTTCTACTAATGTAGTTGATACTAGCTGAAAGTGAATGGATTTTTGGAGTTTCTGTTGATAGTCTTTTTAGCTGAGATGCTAAGGAATGCCTGTCTAATCTCCCACCCTGCCTCCACAGTGCCATGTTCAGTGTTTCATATGCAGTTGCTCCCACAAAGTTTGGGGAAGTCAGTGGGCAGTGACTCTTAGATCCTTGTGCACTTGGAGTATCAAGCCTTCAGAAGAAGGGAGAAGATGGGAAGATGTGCTACTGTGACCAAATTGAAGGCACGTTAGGGCGGCATACTACATTTTAAGTACTGCCAGGCAGTAGTGAGGCAAAAGCAAAGCAAAGGATGGCAGCCTAGGAAACTACTGCATAAATATGGGAGCAGAAAATGCTGTTCTTCTTTTCTTCTTTTGATGTTTCCTTTCATCCACTACTATTTAAATCCTCCTCTGTGCTAGAAACTTACCCCAGTGCTAGGTGACACATGCTTTGTAGGGGTGACTCCGTAGCAGCAGAAAAGAGCTTAAACGTCTGGAGAAGGAGATGTTGCATGGCAGTACTGGGAGGGACAAACGATGCCTGGAAGATCTCTGTGCCCATAGTGCCAAGGGAAAGCAGCTGTCTCTCTGGCAGGAGCCCCAGCTGGGCTTCTGTAAAGTCTGGGTTCTCTGCTGGGCTCTGCCACAGCACTCTGCTGCTGCTGGGCTGGGCTGACAGCCCCACCTCGCGGCACATCCCTTCCAGGGAAATTCAGCGCCTCTGGGCTCCAGCCTGCCTGTGCCTGGCATGTCTGACTGGCAGTCTCAGCCTTTGCTCTAAACATTCCTCAGGGTGTGCCGACACAGGTAAAGCTGGGTTTCCTATGAAATGGGCCATTCACAGCTTTCAGGTTTACAGATGGGCTTGATGACCTTAAAGGTCTTTTCCAACCTACATAATTCTATGATTTCTCCTGTGAGCTTGAAAATGTGAAAGGTGCAGCTCAAGTGATTTAACAGTGCTGTAGTGGGCTTGTCAGAATGGCCTTGGTTCGTGCCCCTGTATCATCAGCTGCTGGCTGTATTTCCTTGATGTGCTGCCAGCTGGCTTCTCTCCAGCTATTGTTCAGACCTTCTGGGGAGCCCTTTGGGTAAGGAAGAGTAAAGTGTTTTTTAAAAGGATAGTAATTGCCTTCAGTTTTCCAAAGCATTTTTGCTTAGTGGACTGAAATAAGACAAGAATGGTGCACAGCGGCTGGGGATTGGGTGCAGAAGAAACTGCTTGGTTTTCGTATTTGCCAGGTGGGCTTGCTTTTAGTTTTGTCCAGATTTGTTTTCAGGTCCTACACAGCACCATGTGGTCCTGGAGGTTATGTCAGTTGCACAGCTGTGGTGTCAAGCATTGCTTTCAGTCCATTGCCAAAGAGAACATCCTGTGTAGTATCTGACCCTTCTGACTCTTGGCCTTCTGTGGCGTATGATCTTCCACAGTTCAGGTCAGTTGGCGTTAGCAGCCTGGAGCACATCAGTTTCTCTCCTGCATCGTGTGTTGCCATTATGGGAGCTCAACTCATGTATGCTGTAATTCAGTTCTTGTTCATCACAATGTCAGAGTACTCTCTACCACTGTGAGATGCTCTGGACTGTGGTCATCTAGGATGTGTTTCTGGAAGCTGTTGTTCCTCTGCTTGAGGTATGTCATGTAAATCTTTGTAATTCCTGACCTGTTTAAGAGATCATACGGTATAGAAACAAAGTGGGTCCACACTACGGTGCATGGAGCATGGATGAGGAACATGCACTCAGAAAACAGATGCCTCACTCCAGCTCAGCAAGTGCCCTTGCAGTGACAGTCCTCTGCAACAACACTTGTTTTCCTCTTACCTATTTTCTGCTTAGCTGACCGGGGCTAGGAGTATGGTCATCTTACCCACTGGACTGGCTGTGTGGGAGCAATGGGCAGGCTGGGTAGACTTGAGACAGGGCAGGTATTTTGGTGCTGTCATCACCCTCCTCCATTTCTTCCCTGTTCCCTCTCAGGTCTTCACAGTTTGGCTGGGTAACACCTTGTCCTTGTGGGCTGGTGTGGGAGCTATCCACATGTGTGAGGGAGGGACAAGACAGCACTCTGCCATTTAGGAGGCACAGACTTTTGGTCAGTGTGTAACTGGTACAAGAGACCATTTGCATGGACCCAGAAAACTGATAGTGGATCACAGAGGCTGACTTCCTCCTGCTCTGTGGCTGTAGGGCAGTTGTGGGCTGGGTCAGGACTGATGCTCTTCTCTTGCCTTGCAGTGCTACTGATCCTCCTCCCCGGATCCGCATCATTAATGGATACATCACGGTCGAGCCCCAGCCCCGGGGCCACGGACGGTCCAGTCACACTCCTGCAGACACCAGCAGTGCTCAACAGCTTTCCCATACTCTCTTCCTTCCACTACTGACTTTGACTTTGCGTAAGATGATGATTCATTGAAATGCAGGAGGACCCAAGCTGCAAGACTCTTGCCTTAAAAATAATGAAAAAGAAAGAACTTATTAAAAAAAAAAAGAAATGGAAGACTATGCGTGGGACACCTATTCTTTGGGGTGTTCTTAAACTGCCTCCTTTTCCTGAGTCCGGATCATTAATTCTGTTGATGGGTTTGACCTGCCCAGTACAGGTGAAAGTATTTTAATGAAAGTGTTATTTATCCTTCTCTTGCAGAAGAATGATTTCTTGTTATCCCATAATACTTTGGGGAGATTATAATGCCGCTGTAACATAGCTGTTGTTTAGCTGTTTGAGCCCAACTGAAGTGCATAATTTTCACCTTCAGTGCCTTGTGAAAATATTTACACACCACTGACTTATTTATTAGAACAGAATATTTTGATCATATAAGCACAGCTAGGAAGGAGAGTATTTTATGTCTCTACTGGTAATGCTTGTAATTTTTGCTTTTTAGGGCTCCAGATTACATATAAAGGTTCACATCAACACCTACAACAGAATAAAACAGTGAAGACTTGTGAAAAGGATGTTTCTGTTGTTGATTTGGTGCTATTTAAGATGGGCCCTCCTGAACCTCTAGTGGCCAGGCAAGTCTCTAAAGTGCAAATTAATGTACATTTAAGAAGAAACCAATTCCATGGGAACTTCACAAATCATAATGTTGGAGTCTTCCAAAATCAGTTCTCAAGAGGTGATTTGCACGGTTAAGACTTAATTCTAGAAAATCCTTTCAAGTTTTCTACTGAGTTCATTGCTCAGACTTTCCAAATTTTTTTAAGGCCTTTGCTATCTGTGTGAAGTAGATGTGTTGTTGACTGTCAAATGTAAAGAAACTTGGAAGTGGTGATGAATTTTCTGTGTTTGTACAGGACATCCTCTTGTGATCACACTTAATTCAATTTGTGAGCAATATTTCACCCCCATCACTTAGCAGGGTTTCATTGCTTGGGAAGATAATCTTAAATTTCACCCACTGGGTGAAATTGGGTGAACTTCGAGCCAATGTGTTGACTAGCGACTTGCAAATACAGTAGTCACCTTCTCCAGTGAGACAACAAACCTTCAGGTTTCCTTTCCCATGCCTTTACATATACTTCACTGCTTTTTCCATTGCCTGTAAACAGTTCTTTTTCATAGCTTCCCTATAGCCCGTTAGGGGAGGAACAAAAATGGTTCCAGCTTTCTTAACAGGCTTTTCATCTCTTGATCTCAAATTTCTGTCCACCTTTCAGAAGGGCTGAACCTGAACACAGCCTCAGTTTGCTGAGGAAAACAGAGAAAGGAGAGGCTAAGTGTCACAGTTAGCAGGAGCATTGTGGGGAAATAAATGTATCTGTTCTAGAGTAGAAGACAGCACAATCTCATTGTATATTCTTACACATAATACTGCAAGACTTTGAGTACCTGAATGCATTCTGGCTTCCTTGGCTTTCACAGGCTGATTATGTTTTCTCCCCTGTCTCTCTCTCTCTCTCTCTCTCTCTCTCTCTCTCTCTCTCTCTCTCTCTCTCTCTGATTGATCTTTCACTGGTCACAGACCTGGCAGGGCTGGAGCTTTTTTTCTTGACCTGAATGTGACCTGAAGGGAGCAGATTCTGTGAGTTGTAGGTTACTTACAAAAATGCACTGCAGGCCTGACAAACTGGGCAGATAGGATGATAGAATGTTATGGTTTGGTTTGGTTCAGTTTGGTTTGGAAGAGACCTTGGAAGAGACCTTAACAGTTCATCTCATTCCAACCCCATTGCTGTACATCGGGACACCTTCCGCTGGACCAGGTTGCTTAAAGCTCCTCCTTGAACTCTTCCAGAGATGGGTCATCTACAGCTTCTCTGAGCAGCCTGTTCTGGTGCCTCATCATCCTGACAATCCGTATTTGCCTGTTTACCAGCACGTCTGGCCAACACAAATGTCACACCGGAGTGTGTACTGCATTTGCTAGTCTATGCTAATCTTGGTATTGCTTCTCTTCCCGCTGTCCTCTGTCCTGAAGAACTGCATGATGGAAGTGTGGCACAGGTCCAAAGAGCACTGCAAGCACTGGGAGAAAGTGGTTGAAGCAGAATTTTCATTTCTTTTCTCCATTACAAAGCTGCTGTGAAAAACAGTGCCAGGCTGCCTTTTCTCTTTGTTTTCTCCTCCGTGGTGGCTCCTGAGCTTCATCTCTGTGGGGGTAACTGGGTTTAATGAAACAACCATCAATGTTTTTCTTAGGTTGGCATGAGGAAAGAGTGGTTATAAAATGCTCTGAAATAGCAGAGACTTGAAGTAGCACTGTGGATAATTCAGTTCTGGTGGTGAAATTCATTTTGTAGCCTGTTTCCAAGTACCTGACTGTCAGAGAAATAGAAATGTACTTAAACTGTGATGGATTGTGTGCCTACAGAGGCTGCATCCTGAGAGCCTTTCTGCAAAGTAACCGAATAAAGATGTTTTTGAGGGTCTCATGGGCTTGGGTTGATACTTGTGAACTAACCTAATGGTTCCAATCCCTCACTTTTCCTTCCAGATCAGTCACTGCTGATTGTCCCCTCTGCTCCCCCAACCCAGTAGCAGCTGGGTAGTACCAGCAAGAGGTCAGAGGACCAGCTTTCTACACGTGGACACTCAGGAGGAACTGCTTCTGGAGTCCCAAGAAAAATGGAGCAGAGCTACTGCCTTTTTTACTCAAAGATAGCTCTGAGATGAAAGTGTTGGCTGACGTTTTCAGCTCTCTGCTAGAGGGCGTTTGGAACCATAGCTCCTCCTGGTGGCCTCTTAACCCCCTCTGAAAAGTTGGCTAGGGAGTCATGCTCTCTGTGGAGGTGGCCTTTTTAAAGAAAAGGTAGAAATCAGATACTTTGATTATGTTCAGATTAGCAGTAGAGAAAAATAAGATGCCCTCTTTTCAAGTCGCATTGCAGTAGATATGCAGCTGCACGCAGTCCCACATTATATTATTGTGATTTTCCACCAGGCTTTTCAGGTCATCACAAGAAATACATTTCGTATGTCTGATTTTAATATAGTGGAATAAGTGTAAATGCACTTGGCCCTTCCCAGAGCTTGGTAGCAGGCAAGGCTCTTCTCTGATACCTTCCAATGGTGGGTTTGGACCTCAGTTGTGTGTGGAAAGCACGAGAAGTTTTGTGCTGGACTTTTGCAACAAGATTATTTGCCAATATAGCTTCAAGGATATAAACTCACACCTAAGTAGAGAAGTGGAAAAAGGTCATCGAAAATACTGGAGCAGAAATGCTACAAGCAACAAGAATCTTGAATATCAGTTTCCTGCCCTGGAATGGAAGGCAAAAAACGTGTAACACAAGTACAGCAGCCCTCTGTCTGTCTTCGGGATTTAATGTTTCCAAGCACTTTGCTGCTGTGCAAACACCCCAGCCGTGCTGGGAACTTCATCACTACGCAGGCATCCCATACCCCCGCTCCTGTGGGATGTGCATGGATACAGCCTGCTTTCCCCACAGCATGAGTGCCAGCTTCTTAAATGACAGTGCTACTTGAGTTTTTTGCAGTGTTAGCTTGCACTGCTACCTGTGGAAGTAGAATATAGTAATCAAAATACTGCTTGGCAGAGGAACTTATTCTCTAGAAGGTGGCTTGGGAGCAGTGTCACTGGTGAAGTTCGTTCGCATTAACAGCAATACAAGAAAATGCAGAGTCTTTGCAGCAGAAATCACCAAACATTGCCTAAGATGCATTCATGTCTTGCCAAAGGATCATGGGCTGGCAGAAGAGCCTCTTCAAGTTTGCTCAAGATTTTTCAAGCTTGATACTTAAACTACCTGGATGCATGGAAACTTACACACACTAAAAGTACTATACTCAGCAGAATTCACTGCATTGTTTATTTATTTAGTGTGGGTACACTTGTCTATTACCTGCTTGGGAGGTAAATCTGTAGTGTTAGAGTTGTTTTCCATGGTAAGACTCAAATTTGAGGAAAATCAGTTGTGTTTCAGAATTCTGAAAACACCTTTTTTTCTTTTTTTTTTTTTTTTGAGCCCAAGAGCTGAATAGCTATAAAGGAAATTAGGCAAGTAGAACAGTTTGCAGAAGAGCTGGCAAATACTGTATCAACAGTTCATCACCTACTCAACAGGAATGGAAACTGATGATCCATGAAGTGTTTAGGTGTACCACTGTGAATGAATACACCATAAATTGCCCAGGAATTATGATGTAAATGATGAAGTACAGTACAGAGATTGGTTTACAGACTGAAAATTGACAAAAAGCCCTTTCCAAAATTTCAATGGCAGTTGCTAAAAAGAAGTTGAATATTCCTCAAAATACCCAGCGCTTTATTCTAAACAGAATTTATCTGTTTAGTCTAGTCTGTTTTCTCTAGTAATGTGTTCAAGCTTTACATGGAGTTTCTTGCACCTGAATTTCATTAAAATTTGTTTTTCAATCAAACTTGTTTTAAAAGTTCTTCGTGTCTGCAGTTTGGCAACTGCATTTCTCAATGTGTTGGTTCTGATTTTTTTGGTTGTTTGTTTTTGGGTTTTTTTGTTGTTGTTTTGTTTTTGTGTTAATGCAGAGTAGATGTGCTGTACAACTGGAGGTTGTATGAGGTGTTTATGTCTGTTCTCTGTGTGGAAAAAGCTAATGCATTAGAGGTCTCTGTAGCCTTGCTGCATGCAATCAGCTATTACTGGCATAACCCACACCTCTGTCTATCCACTACTGCCACCTGGATCCTGAATCCTTTTTCATGTGTCACGAGTCTCCTACTCAAAGTTTCCTACAGTCAGCAGATCCAGAACTCACATGGTGATCTCACAGGTCCCATACAATCACAGGTCCCCTCAGTTACCAGCACTGCTCCTCTGCCTCCTTGGTCCCTCTGCTCAGACCCAGCACCTTCTACTTGCTGACAGGTACAACTTGAGGTTTGCCAGTGAAGTACACCCCCCAGCTGCCCACACGGGGTTGGCAGAACATACAGACCCTCTTCTGCCCCACGGCAAATGGTGCCAAGCAGATGTGCCTGAGACTTGGGGTCTCACTCCAGCAAGCTGAAGCTGAGCCCCTCACGTGCTTTGTTCTCCCTCACAGTTACTGTTTTTCAGGATGGCCACTGTTTGTGTCATGGTGGCTGGTGGCAAAGACCACCACCCACTATATGAAGGAAAGACTTAATAATGAGGGTAGGATCAACTTCAGTGATCAGGCACAAGGTATGTTCAGGCAAGTGTACTGACCAGCAAACCAGACCCTTTTATACCACTTCCTGTCTTCTCCCTTTCCTTGTTTCTCCTCAGTCCCCTTTCACTAAAAGTTCTTGTGTAAATTTTTCGTACTCACTACACCTCTCCCCTTGAACATTTCAAATCCTCACAATCCTCATATGTTTTTCCTTTCTTAACAGTTATGAAGGTGGCCATTACCAAAGCTGGTCCTGGGAGTTTATTTCAATCATCCATCCAATAACTAAAAACTTTTAATCCTTCATCATCTCTCTTATCTGTTGTCTATCAGGTTTGTCTTTATATGTTCTTGATTATCACTTCCCCTTTCGTTTGTTTTCCCCTTTGCACTGAAGAAGTCCTTGATTGAGATTAATTGGACAGATGCTCTTACCTTCACATACCTACAGCACAAGACATTTTCCCAGTAGAATGACAAAAAGACAAGTGATTTTTATTGTTAGCAACTTGGATTTGAGTCATAGGAAGTGTACAGGTAAGGGCAAAAAGAGTATCAAACTCACCTTAAAGCTTTCTTTGCTGAAACCAGCTCTATGTTGCTAACCCAAGAAACATAACTGTATTTCTGTCTTTGAAAGTCCAGCATGGAAGGAAAAACTGCAGGTGATGCAGTTAAGAGGCCTAGCACGACACCTGGATCTAATCGTTTGTCTGACCCCACGATGCAGCAGTAACCACCAGCACCTTGCACTGAGCCCAGTGGAAGCAAATGTCAGCATCTTTTTCTAGCTTACTTGTAGGTCATAGAATGATCTATAACTTGCTGGAAGCGTGGCTCCTGTCTGCTCCCAGAGCAGATACAGGGATACCCATGTGAATTAGAAACTTGTTAGTCTAAAACACATCACTTCTGAATCAATAGTGTACCTTTAACCTGCTTTCTCAAGGCTCCAAACTGTTAGTAAGTTTAAAATGGACACCAACAGAATTGACCACTTACAGCAGTCAGTTTTGAGAAAACAGAAGCAAATACATGATGTATGTCTTTGTGGTAAGGCCTCTCTGATCTCTGGGATACATCCTCTTGACCTGACCAAGAGTTCTCAAGGAAACTCTTGCACAGTAATTGATTGTCTGTAATCCAGATGTTCAACCATTCACGGAGATGCCAGAATATGCAGTATGCCTCAGCTAACACTAGATGTTGCCCATGTACTTCAGAAGCTGATACTCATCATGTAAAAGAAGCAGGCTTAAGGCTTTAGAAAAACTACCCTAGGTACATAGCTGTGGGCTTCCTATTTCAGAATTATTTCAGTCAGCAGTATAAATACATTTCTGCCTCACTCTAAGTGGTAGTAATGTCTTCTTATTCTTCTCACTATTGTTTATATCTGGCTAGTCCTGAATGGTGATCTGAAAGGAAACCCTTACCTGCCTTCTCAAAATTTCCTTTTCTTTTTATTTTTTTTGTTACCTCTGTATGAAGCTACCCCAGGGTGGAAACATGCACACTGTAAGTGGATGTGGCAAAGTTGTTACTAAGCCTCCAGTACATCCTCACAATTTTCTATCTTTGTGCTCTGAGTCTTGTTCTGTTTGTAATCTTGTTCTCTCTTGAACAAAAGAACCTAAGTGGTTAAAACACTGAAGTGAAAGATTGGAGTACTCTGTTCAGATCCCTGCTCATCCAGGCATCATTTTGTCGAGGTGGAGAGTGAGGGATGGGACCACCTTTCTTTGAGATGATTTATTGCTCAAGTAGCCAGATAAGATATCAGTCCCAAGGTGTGAGATTTAGAGGAGCAGCAAGTCAGCCATAGCTCAAGGAAGACAAGAGTTTCTTCTTCACAGAGCAATATATAACATTTTGGTCCAACAGACAGTTGACACAAAGCTTGTTTTCACTTATTAACCTATCACCTTTTATTAATTTTGCTGCACTGCATCTGTCTCTTAGCCAGTAAGCTGACAGGTCATGTACTCATACACACCTCTGTTGCAGTTTCTAGATCTCTAACCTACTCTGTAAGTCACACTATTACAGCTTAAACCTCAAACTATTTTACCTAATACAATTTCTTACCTACTCTAGGCATATTCTTACTCATAACTATGGAGACATGAGTTTATAATTTCTCACTCCAATGTCTGTGTGTCTTCATCACTACATCAATCTAAGCTCTTTCTAAGGCTGCAGACTGAACCTTTCAGTATCTGCAGAAGTTTCTGTCTTTTGGTTTACAACATCATTTATCTGTTTGAGATTAGTAGTTTTGCTCTATTTGGGCCTTGCTGTCTCTTTTCTTAAGAACGGGCCTAGAGGTGCTTCCTCTTCACATAGGGTGTTACATTCTTAAATATGTGCTTGAATGGGACTGATAAAGTTATGTGGGGTAGAGTACACTTAGAGATAAAACCTTTAGAGTCATTACCTGTGTTGAAGATGAGAGGCCTGTCCCAAAATATTCAGCTCTCTAAGGTGTATTTGGAGGAATTAATGGCCAGTGTACATACAGTCCTGGCAGCCAGTTCCTCTGAATTCCTCTGAACTCCAGCCAGACCACTATTCTTGTTCTTTTGAGGCATACCTTGAAGTCTTAGCCATATGCAAATCCTTCAATCGTGACTCTTCCACAGAAAATAAAACCACAGGAGCCCTGAATGCCATCCAGTGACCATGGGTAAACCTCAGGCTGGTTGTGTACCTATCACCTTGCTGTAGGAGACCCTGTGCTATTTCTGCCTCTTTACCTGTGAGAGAAAGACACTTCCAGTCCTACTACCTTTCTTGAAGAAAATCTCTTCCTTTCTGGTGTGCTAACAAAAAGTACCATCTGTGGTAATTTGGTTTTACTGCTGTTCTTCTTGGGATTTATATCACTCCTGGTT
The DNA here is from genome assembly GCF_001522545.3 of Parus major. Taxonomy (NCBI): domain Eukaryota; kingdom Metazoa; phylum Chordata; class Aves; order Passeriformes; family Paridae; genus Parus; species Parus major. The sequence goes on from NC_031799.1 coordinate 44,728,411, forward strand.
TTTATATCAGTTATTCTCCCAATGGAATCGAGCTGCTGCATCTTGGTTCTTAATGTTACACAGCATTTCAGACACAGACTGTCTGGGTGATAAATCCATGTGCTCTGTCAGACATGCTCAAGGCCTGAATGTCTGGCAATTAACAAGCAAAAGATTTCTACCTAGTGCATGTCCTCCTGCTTACTATTTTGATTCATCTTGCCCATAGAAAGATGTCCTTAGCAAGATAAACTCAGTGACCCATTTGTAATGGATCTGCGACCTTATAGAGAAATCTCACTTTGTCATTTTCTTTCTCTGGACTGGTCTGTGAGCGGCTTCTCTGTAGTTAGACTGAATTAGAAAAATCTACAGCACAGACTTCATCTGTTTGAAGAGAGAAAATAGAAGACTTGACATTTAATTGCCGCAAAATTGGACAGCAAGAGTGTTTGAACTGTTGTTGTGGGTTTGTCCTGGCAGGCAGCTGAGCCAGACAGCCGCTTGCTCAGTCCCCCGCAGTGGCGTGGGGAGAGAGTTGGAAGGGTAAAACTGACAGAACTTGTGGGTTGAGACAAAGACAGTTTGGTAGGTAAAGCAAAAACTGTGTGTGCAAACAAATCTTCAGCAGGCAGATGTTCGAACTCCAAATGATCAGACTCCAAATGCCCATGCACCTTTTCTTTACCTCAGCTATATATCCCGAGCATGATGCAAGACAATATGGAATATTGTTTTGGGCAGCTGCGGTCAGCTGTCCAGCTGTGTCCCCTCCCAGCCTTTTGTGCACTCTGCCCCCTGCACACTGGCCAAGCCCCATGAGAAACAGAGGAGGTCTTAAGTTGTTCAAGCACTGTTCAGAAGTATCTAAAACACATGAAGTCATCAACTCCATTTTCAGCACCAATCCAAAACATACAAGCTACTATGTAGAAAATTAACATTATCGAGCAAAACCCAGTACAACTGTGGAGGAAGATATTACACATACATTTAAAAATTTTATATTTGAAGTTGCCAAAGTTTTGTTCTTTAACAGACAGTATGCATTTAATTTGTAAGTAATGATGTCTAAGAAGCTCTCTGACATCTTTCTGTCAGAGCAAACAGGACATTTGACAGATATTCAAATGAGAGGCTATTTAGTGATGTCGGTAATACCAGCAGTCCAGGAGAAAGTCTGGTTTGTGTATTTCCCAAACACACAAACCCAAGAGCCTTGAGATTCATGCATAACACAGAACTACAAGATAGAGCAAAGAAGGGACAGCAAGTTGTAAATGTGGAACCCTTGAATTTTGAGAGATTTAATAATGCTTTAGAGATCTGCAGTTGAATGTGCTTCATTTGTAAACTTAAAAATTTAGGGCAACTGTGTGAATGGTTTGTTCAAAACTGTGATAGTGACTCACTTGAGGAATATTTTCTATCATGAGTGAGTATGACCTGGTGCCACCTACTGGGAACTTTTCTGTACTTGCTAGGTTAGATGATTAAGAGGCTGGAGCTTCTCTCCAAAGAGGAAAGGCTGAGAGAGCTGGGCTTGTTCAGCCTCGAGAAGAAATTACTGAGGGGGGACCTCACCAATGTCTATAAATGTCTCAAGGGAGGGTGTTAGGAGCATGGATGAGACCATCTTAGTGGTGTCCAGCAGCAGGGCAAGAAACAACGGGCAGAAACTGATGCACAGGAAGTTCCACCTGAATTGAGGAAGAACTTGGTTACTGTCCAGGTGACTGTGCATGGAACGGGTGACCCAGAGAAGGGGCAGAGGCTCCCTCATTGCAGATATTCAGGAACCACCCAGCTGCAATCCTTTGCCAGGTGCTCTGGTATGACTGTGCCTGGGTACATTGGCTTGTGCTGCTGTGTACTGGAAAATTGAATAAAGGGCTTGTATCTGTTTCACATCTTCCAGTGCTTTGAATTGTATCATAGAACTCTGTGCAATATTCCATAATTAAGCATAAATGGAGGCATCCAAGTATACTTTTGGATATACTGTACCTGTAGTTGGAAATATGCTATAGTTGTTACTAAATTTTCTTTTAGTTTATTTTTCTTTCTGTAACTAATACAAGATAAGCAGGCTTTGTGCCAGTTTATCTAAATTTCTTTGCTCAGACACATCTATGCTCAACATCAAGTACACAAGAGATTATTGAATCCAAATTGGAAAAGACAAATATATTTTAGGTACTTATTTTCCTAATTATTTATTTGAATATCAGCATTTTGTAATACTTTCTGCTGCAGGTTTTGCTATCCTAGAGTTAGTTCCACTGGAAAGCCACCAAGGTAGTCAGGAGGTTGTAGCACCTGACATATTAACAAAAGCTGAGAGAACAGGGTTTGTTGATTTGCCTAGAGAAGACTCTACGGATATAAACTTGTTTGGGTTTGGGGTTTTTTTTGCTTTATCCTTTTTTTCTTTTTTTTTTCCCACAAGGCAAGAAAATACTGGAATAATTAACTCACAGATATTTTTAAATTTTCACCCTTGGACATACTCAACACTTTACTGGACAAGTAGAGACAAGTGCTCTGCTGGACAAGAGACCTGATTTGATTAGTCCTGCTTTGAGCAGGAGGCTGATATACAAGATACTGAGGATTTCTTTTGGCCTAAAATATTTTATGATTCTAATGATATATTAAGGAATACAGTGACTTTGCTTTTAACAAATGTAGTTCTTAAAGTTTCACAGCTGAGCACAAAACTGAGGTGTCTCATGGTTCCATTTTTTTACCTTGCAGCATTTTATACAACAAAGTTTTAAAAATCATTGCTATTATCTTTTCTAATGTGATGTTCAATCACACCCATATAGTCTGGCATTGAAATTTATTTTAGATTGTATTAGTAGTCTATTACCACTCAGGCAACTTACTAGCACTGATAGAAAGAGAACCTATCCACATTTAATTCACATCTAGGCTTAGCCCTGGAAGTTCAACTGAACAACACCAGGCTCTTCTGCTGAGCCGTAAAACTGGCTTTTATTATCAGTATTTTTGTCTGCATGCAACACAACCATCCTTTTCCTCACAAAGTAAATTCTCTCCATAATCCAAGCAGCAAATACCTACCCATAAAAACATGTTGGTATAAAATAAACAAAAAATCACATTTTGAGGAACCCGAAGAACACATCTAAAAAGAAATGGCAATGCACACCAACTGCCTTTATGGAACTAATAAAAAATATTCACTGAGGAGCTTCTCAAAATGTGGCAATTCCTCTTACCCCACATAATTTTTCTCTTTTGTCAACCCTAATGGCAAAATACTAAATTGTAGCAGTGAAGAAATGCTACATATTTATTTTAATGGTTTTTTGATTTTCCTTTAAAAATTTAACTACTTTGGACTTTCCTGAATGTTAAATGTCTTTTTGAAATGTGATTTATTTGTCATTCGTAGATCATAGAAGACAGTTAAAATTTCTGGGATAGTAAAATATCTTGCCTTGATTTACTTAGACCTTAAACTAGACAATATAATAAATACAGAGGAAATTTGGTCATCTTGAGACTATCTATGATTTAGAGTGATGGTTAAAAATTACTTGCCTGATTTAAGTACTTAGCTACTCTTTGAAATTCTATATGAAATGCCATGAAAACATTATTTTTTTTTTCTTCCTATCTGTCCTTAATTTACCTTTTCTTTAATTTTCCTCCTGTTTTCATGCCTAGTGGGTTTTGTGGGGTTGTTTTTTTTGGCGTTGTTTACTTATTTATTTATCTTTTCCCAGTTGGTTGGTTGGGGTTTTTTTGTTTGGTTGGTTTTGGTTATGTTGTTGGAGGTTGTTAGTTTGTTTGTTTGAGGTATTTTGGGGAGGGGAGTTCAGGTGGGGGTGGGGGAATTAGTTTGGTTGGTTTTTTACTGACCCAACAGGCTTTTCTCCTAAGTTTCATAGCATAAGGATGTGAATAAAACTATTATCTCTGTGTCTGCAGCATGACTTGATCTGTAGGATGGTGTTCCTTTGGTGTAACACTATATCCTATTGCATAGTGAAAACTTCTGAGATTCCACAAAATTAAACAACAAAACAACAATGAAGCTTGTGTTCCTTGTTTCCAGTGAACAGTTCTGAGACAAGAAAATTGAGAATTTGCCAGTTAAAGAGAAGTGGGTGAGTGCAAATCTCATGAGGGCTTCCTAAGACCAAATTCAGGGAGCTGCATCAGTGTCTGGGCATCAGCACAGGCTGGGACTGAGCAGATGGAGAGCAGCCCTGTGAGAAGGCCTTGGAGGTGCTGCTGGGTGAGAGGCTGGACATGACCCAGCCATGGGCACTCCCAGCCCAGAGAGCCAGAGTGTCCTGGGCTGCATCCAGAGCAGCGTGGGCAGCAGGGCAGGGAGAGGATTCTGTCCCTCTGCTCTGCTCTGCTCTGCTCTGCTCTGCTCTGCTCTGCTCTGCTCTGCTCTGCTCTGCTCTGCTCTGGTGAAGCATGGTGCATCTCACTGTGAGGAAAGGCTAAGGAAGTTAGGATTGTTCAGCCTGGAGAAGACAATGCATCAGGTTGATCTAGTTGCAGCATCCAGATTCCTCCGGTTGGCATCCTGTCCTCCAGGAGTGTCAACCACATCACTCAGCTTGGTACCATCTGCAAATTCATTGAGGGTGCACTCAACCCCTTAATCTGTGTCACCAATGAAGATATTAGGTAACACTGGTCCCAGAATGGACCCCTGAGGGACACCACTTATTACTGATGTTCATCAAAACTCTAAGCCATTAACCAGCTACCCTCTGGATGCAATTGTCCAACCAATTTCTCAGTCCTCTCATCAAATCCATCCCTCTGCTGTTTAGAGAGAGGAATGTTTTGGGGACTGTGTCAAAGGCTTTGCAGACGTTCAGATAAATGACATCTATAACCCTAACCTTGTCCACTGGTGGGGCCACTCCATCATAAAGGGCCACTCTAGGTTGATCAGGAAGGACATGCCCTTGGAGAAGCCGTGCTGGCTGTCACAAATCACATCCCGGTCCTCCATGTGCCTTTAAATTTAGCAGGAAAATTATTTTCAGCACATATTATGAAATGACTGCACTTTCCTGTATTAATATGACAGTGTTTTGTCCAGCTGTGGTCACAGACTGTCAAAAAGCAAAGTTTCCCCTTGTGAATGCCTGAACTACATATAACACTATAATCACTGTAGTTCGTGATATTTAAGAGGGCCTGCTAAAAATTCTGAAAATGAAGTGAGAAGTGGAAGTTTGATCTGTTTGTCACAGAAGTAGCTGATCTGTTTCTTCACCAGAGGAAGTTGCTAATGCCTTGGTGTTGTTAATAGTAATGTGTTTGTAGCAGCAATGGCAAGGATTTGACAGTGCAACTTCTCCAGCAGCAGTGTTGTCTGAAAACATCCCAGCTTCCTGTCAACTCTTATTTATTATTTTAAGTCATACTATTGTGACTTATATATAAGTCAACACTGTTCTAACACATATGCCATTTCTTTCTTGTTTGTGGAGCTGCACAATAAGCTCATTCAACCCTTTCTAACAAAAGCAGTAACAAAACATTAATATATACTCTTTTCTAAAAAGGTCTGATTTCAAAGGCACAGTTTACATCTTAATTGTAATGGTTAAAATTAGTTTATTCCCCCTACAGTGAGATTTCTTGGATAGACAAGTGAGGTCCCATGGTAGTTCAGGAGTTAGCAGATATACATGTAAGATACCAATAACAGGGAACAGTAATTACTCTCTTTGCCTCTTTGCAGGTCCCAGGGGAGAGTATATTACATGCAACATTTTGATCATTCAGCTCCAAGGGAACAAAGGGGAAAGGAATCTGTCATTGACACCATTTGTTTTACATTAAACTCCAGCCCTGAACGATTTTCTTTTAAATAATGAATTTCAGAAAAGACAGTTATGCTGAAAAGGAATTTAAGGAATTAAAACAAATTTAAGCTTGATAATTTTCACTAAACAGATCAGATCACTTAACTATTTGTAATAAGAAGTTTCAGAAACACCTTTCATAAAGATATTTCTATCTTCTCTGATAAGCAAAGGTTTTATTGTGTTTTGTTTGACTTCTGTAAGTGGAAATTTAGGACTTTTAAAAAAATTTATTTCTACCTAGTCCCAGATGATATCTCATTGTAGAGGTAGTCAGTTAGGAAGAATTAATTTGGCATGCAAGTAAGCAAGGATATATATGTATGAGGTAAGAGGTAACAGTAACTGAAATATTCCAGCTGCAATGTGAGAGTGATTTGACAGAAAATGAGGCATGAAAAACAATTTAATTCTAATTAGAATAAGTTAATTGCCTATTGTGGCCTTTATTGAAAGACATGGGGGTGGAACTTCTAATGAGCTCAAAAGCTAAACTGAAAATTCAGATAAGGGTGTAAGCACACTGGAAAAATCAAGTATGGATTTTAAGAATGAGGTTTTGGTACATAAAAATAAATATATTCAAAAGTGTGTTGCTATATTTCTAATTTTAAGAATATGAACTAGTAGACTTTGGGATGTTTTGGAACTATGCTACTTATATATACTTTATATAGTTTTTCCACAGTTTTATTTTCTTCAGATAATTTACACCTGGTTTGGAACAGAAAAAACTGATAGGTTGCGTGAAGATCTGGCTGACATGGCAACAAACAAACTGTGTTCGTTCTAACACTGAAGATAATCTGTGGAAACCTAAAAAACTGAGGGAGGCAGTTGTAATTTACTGGGAATGTCTCCCTTACTGAGTGCTAGGACCAGGAGCTCAAGCAGCTGTACAGACAATCATGAGATGCTTGGATTGCTGTCTAACCTGCCTAGCTTTGTTTCCATGGTTTGGATATACAATGCAGAGCACACATCCTTCTCAGGAGCTCTGCTTTGTCCAAAACAAAAATCAGCTTAGGAGGCTACCTATCCATATTACTATTTTTATGAGAAGTGGTTATCTGTGGTGATTACTTGTATAAAAATCATTAGGTTTTTTCAGCTTCTCAAATCTTTTGTACAATCAGAAGGGTTTTAGTAACCATCCTTCTATTCAAGTATGTCAGATCTCATTTGCAGAGTGAATTCCTTTTTATGGACATTTGAAAGCTCTCATGCCTTTGTGTCTTTGACTTCTATGAGGACCTTTCCATGCTGAAGGTGAACCATGAACCATACCCACATATATGTGAAAGATGTTATGGCTTTCTGACTCCATGACTTACAGACATACAATGGAAACTCTGAAGAATGTGTTTGGGATTTTTGTGGATTTGAAGGAGTGGTAAGGGATTTTTTGGTCCTTTTAATAGTTTGCAACGCTTTTCAATATATTTTTTTAATCTGTCTTCCATTGGTTTTATAATGTATTTATGCCATTAATGCAAATTTTTGTGGCCACTTTGTCAGTTTTCATTGTTGCTAGTGGTAATTGAATGTATGTACAATGTATGTACAATCTTACCTGTATATTGTAATGCAGATGTTCTTGAAAGATATAAGTATTCTTTATTCTGTGGAATCCTGTAATATGTTTGAAAAGGAGGGATTAGATAGGCAACTATCAGACCTAAAGTAAGAGAAGCAGAAATACCAGACTGAATTATAGCAGATTGCATTTTGCATGGAAATCAAGATACTTATTTTGAAAGAAAGACAAGCAAAATTTTAGTAAGTGCCTTTTATGAATCTTTTATTTATCTCATGTGAAAAGAGAAGGATATTACATTTGCTCTATAACTGAAAAGACTGCTGCTTAGGATTTTTGATGAATACAGTGATATGTCAGGTCTGGACAGAATATTGGCATCCTGCTTTTAGTGAGAGCTCAGTAGGTGAATAAGAATTTCAGAAAGGTGACTTAGGTTCATAGTCAAAACTGAATTATTTTCTGCCATCATCAGAGGAATGATTACTAATCAGTTGGAATGGCTGAAGCTTAATGCTGCAGCCAATTTAACTTACTTTACCTTGTAAGAAATAGTGTTATTAGTTGAAGGAGAAGAAGGAACAGGAAGGTCCAAATAAGCATCTTTTCACTTGGCAATACAAAAAATTAAAGAGGGGAAAAAAAGACTAAAAGCCAAAGGATTGTCCTTAAAGTCAGATACATTTTTATATATCTCTGAGGGCATATGCATATAAATGTAGGCAAACACTTTTTAAGAAGGTGCAGGCAAAGCACTTTAAGCTACCCTTTGTCCTTTATGTTGTACGATATTCTCTGCTTAACTTTTCTAATGATTCTTCTCCTGAGCCGAATCTTTCAAGCGTACCGTGCAGGCCTCGTACCTAACACGGTCCAAATTCTTTAAAAATATTGGCTACTGTCAATAGCTTAACCAAATGAAAAGTTCAGGGACTTTCAAGCTCTTCTCAATGGCCCTCGGAATAAACTACAGTTATCACTCATTGTGTAACAAACAAAACCAGAGATTCTGTCTAAAAGAGCTGAGGGGAAACCCCCCAAAGACTGCTTTTCATAGAGAAGGGTTCTCAGTTTTTGAGGTAAAGTGAAACAAGGAACTCAATTATCTCTGCTTAATAAACATAAAGAGTCAATCTGTTAATCTTAAACATATTTCTTGATTTTCTGAACGTAAAATGCTTTTTTTTTAGAAAAAGAATATATAGAGTGGGGTAATAAAGAGAAAATGGCAGCACTTTAGACTGTGATTCTGGAAACTGTCTTGGTGGAAGGACATTAATTTTAAGGCAACATAGCAGTGCTGTTTGATTTTAATTACTGATGGCAACCCCCACAGACAAGACTACAGTGAGAGAAAAAGGTGACAAAGATTCTTTATATTTTCTGAGAAGGCCAAAGAGGCAGAGGAGGAGAAACTACAGAAGCCAGATATATGAAAGTCAAAGGAAGAAAAGCTTTGGAAGAAGTAGTAAGTGCACTGACATATCTGGAGAGAAATAGTGCATAGTGGCAGCTCATTCCTGGTGTTAGCTATTGGAGTCGCTACAGAGAATTCGCGCTCTTTCCCTGCCTACCCAGCAGGTGGCATCTGGAAGACACAAATCACATCACATTTCTGGTTTCCTCCTGTAAACTGTAACTAAGAAATCTCTTTGATGTTTTGTCTTCATATACTTTCCTGGGGAGAGATGAAAAGAGTTTTGTGACCAGAACTTTTGACTGCCTAATGTGTGATCTCTCCCTGTATCACAGCAGTCAGCAAAAAGAAAAAAATCATCTCTGATTTAAGATTGACATTGTATAAATGAGCATTCTAATCTAATAACTTTAACAAGTAATAATATAGCAGAAAAGAGCTTTCTCCCAGTGTTCTTGGGGTCAAAAATGAAGAGTATTGCCAAGAGGCTTCAAAACCATAAATGGCATAAGATACAAGAAGACTTTGTTATGGTTATCCAGGAGAGTTTGTCTTTATTATCCAAATAGTCTTCAGAAGAATAATTTCTGCTCTTTTGGAAACATGAGAAAGAGCTCTAAGTCAATCATGCTAAAATGTTTGGTTAGGTAGTTTTAGTGCCACAATCCCCTATTCCACTAAATCTATTAAGTTCATTAAATCTATTTTACTCAGAAAACTAAAATCCACTGGAAAGCAGCTCAGAGAACCTATCATGAGGTTTACTCTTTGAAATTCATTCTATGTGAAGATTATACAGCCCATTTATGCCAAACTCTAGTCCATAAGCCACTTCTTAATTTTTAACTCTGAAACATGTTGCTTGTTAGTTGATTGTATGCCATTGCTATAACTGATTCTCAATTCTGTGTATTTCTAACTTTTTTAATGGAATTGTACTGCTTTTTAATTTTATTGTTAATGCTGTGTCATTACAATGTACGTTATATTACATATATGTCATTACATATTACATTGTCCACGATGGACATAAATTTTGTATGCGCATGAAGGATGTAATTCACAGAGTTCCTGGTTGCCAGGATGCTCTTTAGTTGAGGTACTTCGGTAAGAGGGACCAGCTAACAGAGGAAGAGCTCAGAGGCAGCCAGCAAACGCAGCAGTTTGCAGAGCAGGCTGTGCAGAGCAGGGCTCAGCAGCTTGCCTTAGAAAGGCACGTGTGTCCTCAGCAGTGGTGTCACCACACCACAGGGCAGCCCTCAACAGCTGCTGGGGTACCTGTGGCACTTGAGGTGTTATCCAGTCAGAGCTCTGGTGGGTGACTGCTGCCCTCCAGGAGAGCCTAAGGCCTCTTGCCTTAGGAGTGGAGCAGTGGGGAAAGGCTTCCCATTCTGCAGGAAATGTGCCTGTGTTGAGAAATGATGCTGCCAAATGAAGAAGCTGTGGGAAAAGGGCCACAGACCATGTAGCAGCAGAGATGATGGAGAAAAGACTAGGTATGTGTTTTCCAAGGGTCTGGCTTCAAAAACTTGAACTTAAGAGTGCACTGAAGTATTGGGATCAGAACAGATGGGGTCAACTGAGAGATGTTATAAAAGGTGTTTTATTGCATAATCAGTCTCATGGAAGTGTGAGACATTTAAGATGTTACATTCAGTGCCATCACATCAGAAGCCATCTTAATTCTAGGTACAATATCTTTTATAAATTTCTTAGCCAATCAAACAAAGCTCACCAGCATCTTCATAAACCAGTCATTAATTGCTTCATCTCACACCATTCTACCGTAATGCATCTTTTCTCATCCAATCATATAACACCACATATAACACTAATATATATCACATACATATATATACATATATACATAAATATATACATATATATATACATATAACACCAATCATATAACACTACAGAAACTTACATTGGTCTTTCTACTAATTCTATAACAGATTTGATTGTTAAACTTCAAAATTTTCTACTGTCTTGCATAACGTATTTATTCCCTTACATGAGGCATGTTTCTGCTTGCTAAAAACACATTCCTGCTTTATGTTGTACTTCATGTCTGTGCAACTTTATTGTTCTAAAACTCCAAGCCTTTTCCAAGGTCTCAGGTCAAACTTTGTATCTATCTCTACCTCTGAGCCTGGATGCTCAAGGCCTTGAGAGTTTGCTGTGCCTGCATTTCCTACACTGAAGGCAGCACAGAGTCAGGTTTGGGACACTCCCATTATTGCAACTGTTGGAAGTTTCTAAGTTCAGGCATTAGGAGAATGGCATTCTCATTCTGTAGAATTGCTAATAAGGAGGAGGTGCAGTGCTTTTGTAGCTGTCAAGGGTTGACAGCTCTGTCAAATGAATCCTCTAACTGGGCTGAGCTCAGAGGATTAACTTGAGCCCTGCAACAGCAGCAGGTTGAAGCAGCAAGTGACAGAAGTGTGAGACTCTCTACAGTGATCCCTTTATGACACTTAAGAGGTGAATAAACAGAAAAGGAGCTGTTCTAGTTTTGTTTGGGTAAAGTGAGACTTGTGAAGCCCTGAACTGAAGAAAAGGAAAACAAGGATCACAAGTGTAAGGGCAACCAGCAGAAATACAAATCTTCCCTAGTGATGTGCATCTGTGGAAATCAGTGCTTGAAGATCAAAGGATTCAAATCACTGTGGGTACCAATGCTGACAAAAAAAGTACAAAAATCTGGGCCACTTAAGACAAAATTCTCAGAAAAATTCTCTGGGAAACACTCTGGACAAGGAAGAACTCATTGGTCACTGCAGCAATCAAATGCAGGAGACATGCTCGCAGCTCCTGGCAGAAATCAGAACAAATGATTGATATACTGATTTTTGGTTTCATGTTTCTCCTGGATGGGGTTATATCTACAGAGGAAGTGTTGTTTTCTGTTTCATGTCAAGGACTTGCTGGAGTGGATGGAGCTCTGCCTGGGGGTGGATGAGGACCTCTTGGATCTGGATTAGAGGCAGGGCAGGGACAGGTGACATTATAGTAGGTGATATTTAAGGTCCCTTCCAACCCAGGCCATGCTATGATTCTTGAAATAGGGGAGCCTTAAGGAATTGGGTACCTTTCCCTTTCTCAAAAAAGCAACTTATATTTGCACATATTCCATGTAAATTTCTTCATAAAAGACATTCCTCAACTTCTGTGATGTGGCATAATTTAATTGACATTTTGAGTAGGCCGTCCCTTTGTAGCTGAAATTAACTTTGATATCTCCACCCTGCCCAAAAAGCAAAGCGGAGAAGTTACTTTGTTTAAGGAAAGGTCATCAAATGATTACTTTTAAAACCTTCAGAACATGTTACATAATCTTTTCTTCTTCAGAAAACAATTCTTCAGAATTTTTGATCAGAAAGTCAGTTTACATGATCTGCTGGCACAGTGCCTGTAGAATAAATATTAGCTACTAGCTTTTCTTGGTATTAACTTCTGCAGCTCTAAAGCAACAAAATGCTGCAGAGTCCTGGCTTTTAAGTTTACTTCATTATTTTAGAAATGCATGGTACCCAAGATAGAAATAATCCTTTGCCTGAGTTTCTGCCTTTGGTGAACAGAAGTGAGAGACAGAAATTTAAGTGGAGTCAGGTCTCCTTCAGCATGACTTAACATTTACACTCAAATGTGCTCTGATGAACTGTTCCTGTAACTACTTCAGCCTTGGGAGAAAAGAGTTTTCTCCAGTGTTCAGTTCCTAGTTACCAAAAATGCATAAATATTGTGGGGAAATATATTTCTTTTACACTACTACAAGGCTGCAAGAAGCAGAGGAAATGTTACAGAAAATAAGCACCACTCATGAGAAATCCTTAGATGTCACCACGCAAGGATCTGTCATGCATTTTGGCATGTCTGCCAAATGACAAGCCTGCCAGAGACAAGATCCTGTGTATCAGTTTTTCTTTGAAGTATTTTTAGCAGGTTTGTTTAGTATATCATATTAATATTTAGTATATTAATATATATATATTTAAGAAAATATCATTTTGCATTACCCATGTTTTAAATGCCCCAAGATAGCATCTTATTAAATTGCACTAAAATTTCCACACTTACAAACTAGAATGTTTGTAGAAAAAAAGTTAAAAATATTTCCTAGAAGGTAGGATCAGTATGGATTTTATGAATTTATCTGACAATGTAGGCCAGACTTCTTTTTCTGTACCTCATGTTAAGCATTCATTCTATTTGTATGTGCATTATGAGAAATTGTGAGGTCATTTGAAGTTGTAAAAATGTTCATGCTTTACTTGCAGTGCGTATTCTGTATTAAGTCTTAGTTTAGGCCACAAATACAATTTCCTTCTCTTTCAAATCATATATATACATATGCATGTATACATATATACATATATTTATTTCTTTTTAAGGTCAAGATGCTTAAATGAATCTTACAAAATGCTCTTGGACCTAGAGTGACCATCCCCTTCTGTTCCAAAGCTGGGTTTGAGATGCCTAGATTTCTCTCTACAGTCATTTACTTAAGCTGTTATTAGCAAACTTCACTGATACAAATTCCACAAGTTCCTCTTACCATCTTTTGCCATGACTGATTACGATTCATCATCTTTTGAAATCAGGTGATTTTTACTGTGAGGTGCATGAATTTAAGCTAAGTATCAAGCAACATTTGACTAAATCCATGTTCTTCAAGGTCATAGAAGAACTCTCTAAAGGGACCTGTGTAGTAGAGGTCCTTCTACTCTTGTTTTCCCTAATATTTCACTTCTTTCCTCTCTGGTTCATCAGCATCAAAACAAAAATAAGAATATGTAGCCTTGCAGGTGCCCCCATTTTAAAGCAAACTAATTTTTTTGTCACCTTGCCTCCCTAGTGCTCTTGTACATGTTTGGCATCTAATACACTTCTACTTCTAGAGACAAAAACAAGGGAGAGCTGAGGGTCTCTGACATCTTTAGTTTAAACTGTGATCTAGCACATGAAATCAAGAGTAATGGTTTCAGATAGTCTAGTGAATTACTTCAGTATTTGGCTGTAATTAAGTTACTGAGCTCATCTAAAACTAATCTGTCCTTCTTTCAACTATTTAGTAAAACTGCTAAGACTATTGAAGGGAACGATAATCTGGAGAAGCTCTTCCTAATACAGCTTAGTCAGATTCTCCACACAACATGCACCAATGTGTGTTGTCTTTCTGAGCTTCTGACAAAGTCCTGTCTAGCTTTATGCTGTGCCTTGGAACCCTACAGAAAAGAGAAGGATTTAGAGATATGGAATGGAATTCTGCCTCCAGGGGCCTTCTGACTTGGGTCTGGATACCTTGCAACAGGCTTGGGTTAAAGATATCCATCAAAGATCAGACATCTGAAATTTATGGTGGTATTTGTAGACAAGGGGGAAAGATAGTTTTCTAGAATTTAGACTTAAAAATTTTGATATGTAGGACCACAATTAATATTTTTCCAAGTTGAAGTACCCTCTAAACCATGCATGATTTTAAGTTATTGCCATTTTCTGGCCTGAGTCCAGGAAAGTATACTCAGTACTTCAACATATCGGTGGAATTTAAGAGTATATTTCTAGGCACGCTTAAATGCAACTTCTCCTTCAGTTGAAAAGTTGACTTAAGGAATGTGTTTGAATTACTTTTGGAAATACAATGTTATTCATAATGCTTATTGCTGTTTGTTTTATAGGCTTGTATTTTGCCTACTGGAAGTCATATACTTCCAAAACTTTTATTTGTAATTCTCTATTTGATTTTCACTGGCTATTCTCTCTACTCAAGAGCAATGCCTGGTTAAACTGGATGTGCCAAGACTTGAAGACAGTGTGATTTATGTAGCATGACTGAGATGAAGTGCACAGAAAGAAATTCAGAAGGATGGGATTGGTAGTCCTACATTAAATTAGGTAACAAAAGAAACTGGATGTATTTGGAAGATTCTCCTGTGATTTTCAACCCATTGTTTTAAAAGTAGATTTTTCATAGTGACAGGGTCTTATTTTGTTGGATGTATTTTTGATTTCAAAGACACCAGCTCAGCTCTGTCTGTAAGTAACTTCCTAAAGCCCATTTCTCTATTTACTCAGCCTGCATAAAAGGATGCTGTCACACACCTCCATGGGACATTTCAAAACTCCTCTTCCACCTCCACAGAAGCAATGCAAAAGAGTATGTGGGCTACTTCTGCCTTCTTCCCACACTTACCTGTTCCTTACCACAAACCCAATCCTTGTCAATGTTTGTGCCCTTGTTTGATGAGACAAGCTATAGTAACCTCTACACACAAAAAACTTTCTCTAGCAGTAAGATGGGCATGGCTGTCAGTCTGAAAATGATCTATAAGTTGGAGGAGATGGAAGAGATTGGCTAGACCAATCTTCTTGCTCAGAGAAGGCTCAAATACTTATTTACTGATTTTTATGCAGTATGTGTCTTCTGATTACTGTTATAATCCTTGTAGTGTATTCCCAGTGAATAAAATATGTGTTCACTTTGAAGTTCCAAGAGCTTTTATCTTAGAAGCATAAAAAATCTGTTTCTTTTATCTGTGTCATATTTATGGCCTAGATGTGGGACAATTGATATGGTATGGACTAGACAATCATGGCATAGAAAATGATAGTTTCTTATGTAAAATTCTTTGGAATTCGTGTTCATCCAGAATGGGGACATGATTATTGGGAGCCCTTTCCTATGAAGCAACACAAGGAAGAAAGAAATAAAAATGTGACAAAAGTTTCTTGAGACTCAAGACTGATCAGGTTTCAGAAATTAATTGTGATAAAATTCTTTATTGCAGAAAAGTTATGGTTCCTTTTGAACTCTCGCTGTTCCAAAACTCCAATACTTCTCTGTGAAAGGAATTGTGAAATATGAGTCCTGAAAGAGTGAGGGCATGTCTCTCTATGAGCCAGTTCAAGCTGGATTTAAGGTAGACCCAGACTAGCTTGGAGATTCATAGCTGTTATGGAGGAATATAGATCTGAAAAGTAGTTTCTGTCCATTCTTCCTGCTTTTTAGAGGTTTTTAGAGCTGTAAAGTGCCATTTACAGTCGATATTTGTGGATGCAGTGGGAACAGTGGCTTCAGTGGGACTACTTCTCTTTTGAGAACTTCTATAATTCCTTGCTGTGATAGGGAGCAGGTCCATCCAGCTTTTAGAAGCTGACCTCAATTTCTTGAAGCATTGACAGTTAGAGATAATACTATTTGAATTAGTAGATTGAAGAGAGCTCCTTCTTCTGAAGAGAGCTTGTGGATATACTGAGGCAGTTGTTTCTAGACATGATAGATTTTAAAATTAGTATCCTAGAATATTTATTTTATTTTTTTTTAATTCTTAAGTTTTTTTCCTTTGTATAATGATGAAAAAAATAGGGTACGTCTGACTTTGTCAGGTATTGTTCAAGAAGCAATGAATTTACTGCTAAGGTACAGTTTGTTTTGCTCATCTTTTCTGCATTTATATAGAGCTGTATCATTGTTTTCTCTGATCATGTCTGTCCTTGCTGAGTTTGGAGCAGCAAGTCTTGAAAAACAATTGATAGAGAATCTCCAGGCTGCATTTGGACCTCTGTATAAAGACAAATCTTCCTCAGCTGCATTAGTGCTTGTCTTGAGCACAGGTCCTGACCCTATTGAAGCTTCTGAGCAATTTCACAAAAAGCGGGGATGTTCAGAAAGGTGACAATTACACTGTTTGATTGCGCATGCTGTCGGGCAGATTTTTACACTTGCCAATACCAAATATCAAAATGTTTTAGTGATATTTAGGAAATTAATTCCTTAGGCTTATTTGGAAAATAATTCTACTTGGTCCCTTTAAAATGCCAGTCTCTTTTAAACATATTATGTCAAAATACTTGATGCCACATTGCCATGAATAAAATCTTAGCTGTGTAACAAATGACAAGATTTTACTGCTAGCGTAGTAGAATCTGAGATTTCGTCTGCATAGTGTGTGATGATATATATTTCTACACATGTTACGTAAATGATGTAATTCTTCACCTTTATAAGAACAGTAGCAGGGGTTTTTTTTGTGTGTAAAATAATATGCAACAACGGAATGCCTAATGATTCCTTGATTTCTGGTATTTAAGCCACTGCCGCCAAAGTGATGTGCTCATGGATTTGGCAGAGTTTAGTTCTTCAGAAAATTAAATTATTTTTATTTTAGGTCTAAATATTAGGCTGCAAGCCCTGATTTCAGCACTTAAGCCCTGGAGTTTTCAAAATGGCTAATTCCAAAGCTTTGGCTATTTCAGAAGTGACCAGATACAGAATTTTACTTACTACAAATACTCATAAAACTTTTGCTTTATTGCAGACTGAAGTCAATTTCACTGGGATAAAGGCAAGGCTTTATTGCAGAAAAAAAATGGTATAGGATGCAATAAAACATGGAAATGGAATATTTCTGGTAAGCTTCCAAGTCAGCTCTACATGGGAGTTTGCTCTATAAGAGCTTGTAAAATGTTTAACCCAGCCAACTATGTAATTTTCATGCCGCATTAGAGCACATTTTCACAAAGTTAGTGTCAGATAAGAATTGTGCTCTTGTAATTCTCACTTAGAGCTTAAGATAAATGGAAAATGCTTTAAGATTTTTCAGTTGCTATTTGCTGTATTGTTATGCAAAATGCAACCTATACTATAGTGGCCTTCAGGCCATTCCTGTTTTTATGGCTTTTTAAGGTGTACCACATTACTTATATGTGGTTCTTTTATGAAAGAATGAATGACAATTCACTGGAAAACTGAACAGTTACCCAGTTTTAAAGCCTGAGAGCTGAATCATAGGAAGGTCTACATGACATATGGCAATCCATCATTTTTGCTAAATCCACTCTTCTACTATTCGCTTTTACTGTATATCAGGGGCTCACTTTTAAATTAGATTAAAACTAAAGGTTAAAGAAACGATCAAAGAAAAAAATTATTATGACAGAAAGCATAAATTGCAATTTGCTTTTTTAATTCTGGTGGATGACTTTAAGTAATACCCAACCAGAACCTCTCTGTTCTGTCTTTAATTTTAGTATTGGAAGAAGTGATGTGGCTACAACACCTGATATATCTGAGAGTTTTAAGTAACAAGAGCAGATTAGTATTGACCCCCAAAATTTAGACTGTTTCAAGAATGAAAAAAATGTACTACTTATTTGAATGTAAATAGACCAGTTCAAGTTGCCTTGGCATCTGCAGTTTGCTTTGTGGCAAATGTGACTGCAATTTTTAAGAAGGATTCAAGAGACATTCTTGGAAGCTATGCAGCAGTCTTTGTTGAGACTCAGAATCTGAGAAATCTATGGATCATAGAATCATAGAATTTACTACTCATTCTATGATTCCTTCTATGAGTCAGTTTATTCTAAGGAATATTATTACCCATTTTTCCTAAAAGTGGATGAACTCTTGGGAAGCATCATAGAGTAAGGGAATTCCGTAGAGTGAAGTCAGGCCTCACAGATCAGTTGCAGGTCTTTGAAAGAATTAAAGTCGTAAACCAATTGTAATACTGGTAATACTTTTGGCATTCAAAGTACTCGGCAAAGTCACCAATGAAAGAGTAGCAAACCACTGAATAGGAGGGAATGTCTGTACTTGTTTAAACACAAAAACCAAAATCAGAATAGATAGTATTCATAGTGGTGCAAGTAATTAGTAAAAATCCATGAATCTCCTTGCTGAGATCACTTGTGTCCATTATGACTGTAACTGCCCTGTAAAAGGGGATGATCAATGAAGTGGCATTATTGAAGATATACAGAGAAGAAAAAACAAGAGCAAACTGAAGAGCTGCTGAAGAATCTCATGCAGTAAAATGAACAATAAAGTGGCAGATGTATAGATAAATTTTAAATAATGCATGTGGAAAAAACTCCTAATTCTTCATACAAGGCAATCCGAGAAGTTGTGACACACAGTTCTGTGAAAATCTAAAAGTGGCAGTCAGGAAAGGGCAAAAAAGCAGAAGGAAAGTAATGGAAGGAACACAATTCCACACCACGCCTCTGTACAAAGCAGTGTTGGTCCTACTGAGTCCTGTGCACTATTCTGGTCATCCCCTGTCAAAAGCTGCATCATTAGAAAAGGTGGGAAAAAAGCAATAAGCATCATCACAGGTGTAAAACCTTTTCTTTTTTTTTTTTTTTTTTTTTTTTTTTTTTTTATGAGGAACAATTAAGTAGACTAGAAACCTTCATCCTGGAAAAGAACTGAATGAGAAAGAAATAAAGGAGCTTTAAATTGATAAGATCAAAAGAGTGTAGAAGAGAAATAACAGTGTACTTTAAAAGAAGAGGATGGCATCAAATTAAGCCATTAGTTTGCAAACTGAAAAGAAAAAACCAAACAACAACCTACTATATGAAATTCAAAAAAAAAAATGAAAACCCCCCTAGATTTAGGAAGGCATAAGCCACAAATCAAGGTTACCTAGAAGGGGTTCTGAGGAATAAAAATTGTATAATCTGTCTGACTTTTATACTCTCCATACTTACTGAACATGCTTACCTTTGCAACCCTTATCCTTTTAATCAAGCTGCTGGGCCCCCTGCCTGGCCATTCTTTCTGCCTGTTGGGAAAAGTAACTGCTGTTTGAAAATGGGATATTAAAATAGCTAAACAAGACCATTAAATTATAATAGGACATACTCAGTCAACTTTCAGCTAATTTATAGCATGGTTTTGCCCATCTCTGCAAGACCATTTATTTTATATCATTTTCTGCTCTAAATCTCTTTCCCACATTCAAATGTTGCAAAATTTTAATGCCACTTCTTATATAATCAGCATGCTCATCTGACTAAAGCTAAAACCTATTGTAGATTTTTTAGATAAACCTATTTCATTCAGAAAATGGAAATCCAGTTTCCATGTTGCTAGAGCCCATCTGTTAACTTCACAGCACCATACAAAAATGGAAAGAAATTTATATAGTTAGTGTTTTTTCATTTGATTCATATAGCTAATGAACCTGCAAAATGACTTCATGCAGACATATGGCCAACATTCACAGAAATGACAGCTACATTTTTTTAAACAACATATCTTTGGCAAAACACAGAGAAAAATATTTTTTTGAATTTGTGGGGCTTTTGGTTGTGGGTTTTTTTTTTTTTTTGAGTGCTGTTAGCCAGGTATGTCTGAAGGTACTGAAGCACATAGAAGTGGGCAGTCATTAAAACAGTTATTCTGCCTGTCTTACATATTTAGGATCTTTCTTTAAGAGGAGTTTCACAACTGTAATAATATTTTCTGCAGATTTTATATAGTGACTAGTTCAAAAAGAATCGGTAGAGTATTAATTTCTCTACTATGAAGCCTCTTATCAATTGTTAATTATGATTCTGCAGAAAGGTCCACACAAAGTTGCTACTTAAAACTAACTTATAAAATTACAAGACAAAAGAAGAAAACACAAAAAGTAATCTCTGTGTTTCCAAGCAGTTCAATTAATAAAGTACATATCTGAAGTATAAGATCACAGTCTGGGAATGGACACATGGATATATATGGCTCCATTTTTATCCTGATTTTTGAAAGTGTTTTTAAATAAAAATACTATTAATATTTTCTTGGTGATTTTGCAGTAAATTAATATTTATCCCATTTTTCACTACAGGCAGCAGCAGTGTACTTTTTACCAATATTCTAAATTTTATTTATATTTAGCTTCATCCCAAAGCAGTAGGAATTTCTCCTTTATCAATTCTCATGGATACAACATTGTATCTCTTCAGTCATGCAATGAAAACTTGCCAAGATATGTTTTAAGACAACAAATGCATATTAAAGAGTCATTGATTTCAGCTTAAATCCTGTTTTTATAACATTTCCCATTGTTTTTCTCACTGTGCACTAAAGATTTGAAAAGCTGAGAGAAAAACATGTTTTATTTTTGGATTTTTAAAGTATTTTGTTGAGAGAATTGGTATTGTAACTTAAAAAATGCTTGCATGACCATTTTCATTCACTTCATGTAGGAAAAAAAATCTGGAAGAATCTGTGTTAAAAAGAAAAAAAAAAAAGTTATACATCTGTAAAGAAAATTTATAACATGGGTGATTAGGAGCTGGGATAAAAAAAAAAGATTAAAAATTATGAAAACTTATTTTAGACTCCAAACCAAGAGATCAGCATTCAAGAAGAGGTTAGAATTCATTGGGCTGTTTAGGTAACTTTTCTAGTGCTGAATTGGTGCTAGTGCTAGTGCTAGGGCTTCAGCTTTTCCAAGAATTAATGCAGTGGCAATTCAGAGGAATTAATTCTGAGCATTGCTGTTTTCAGCCGTAGTGCATGGGGACATTGTCAGATATACCTGTTTGTGCCGTAGGGGACAAGCTGTGATCCGTGCTCTGGTCATTGTGTGCCTTCAGAGCTGCACAAAACCCACTCCACACAACAACACACTACACTGTACTTCAAACGCAGAAGGAGAGGAAAACATTTGTGTCTCTTGTTTGGAACATCTGGTGTGAATTTAATGATGGTGATACTTTCCCGGAGCCTTTGTTGTCAAGGCAGGCAGCAGCCGTGGGCTGCCCTGACTTAGATAACAAGTACAGCACTTGCACTGCGGTGTCCTGGCTGTCTGCTCCAGGCACTTCTCGGAAAAGAAGAGCTCTGCAGACGGCAGGTTATGTAACGTGGCCCAGAACTGACATGACCAACTGGCTGCCAGATGAAGCTGTAAAGCATTTGCAGAACCCAAAGATGTTTTTCTTGTTAATACAGCTTGTCATGGCAAACTAAAGGTAGTGTGAATGCTAGTTACTGACAGGCAGAAGTATTTTGCTTAATTGTGGCATAAAGCTAATAGGTCTATTCTCTGATCTGTCTCTAGCATCCCTTACAAAAGCAAGGAGCAGGAGGTGAAGGAGGAAAAACACGTACTGTGTAAACACAACATAATCCATCTGTTTAACATGCTTATTCCATCTGTTTTAGATATTCTTCCTGATTTATTATGACCTTAGCGAGGTGCCCTTCTCATTCCATTGACTGGGGAAGGTTCAGGATATCAAGCTAACAGAAAGGCACTGTTCTTTCTGGAAGCTAAAATTAAGTGGGCTGAATTCCACATACTCTGTAAAACTGAAGCAGCCAGTGAAACAAAGGACATAGTAACTGAAGTCCAGGATCTGTGATCACTGCTGATCTCAGTCACATGGATTAATGAGTCAAGATTGAGTGCCTTTGAAATATTCTTAATATAACTCAGAGGTTTTGATTTTTTAAACCTCTTCTTCTTTTTTTCTCAGAAAGATGAAGAACTTTCTAACTTGAAAACTCCATATATAGTCCTCACATGGAGAGCAGTTAAATATTCTTAAATGCTGCCTATCAAGTTATAGGTAATCTTCTTGAAGTCTCCTATCCAAAAATAAGTATTAAAAAAACCCCTAAATTGCTCATATTAACTGAGACCATTTACCCCATTCATCCCTTTTCCAAGATGAAAAACAAATTTCCAGTTTTATCTTTTAACACAAAATGCAATGTCTTTTTCTTACAGTAAGGAGCTTTCACATCTCACCATTTTCAGTCACAGGCGCAGTCTTTGGCTTATGCAACTGCTTTACAGCTGTCTTCTTTGAACTCTACCATTATCTTGTCTACGGAGTGTGTTAGCCATTACCCAGCTGAATATCTCCTTCTTGCTTTCAGAAGCAGGAAAGAGCATCCATAGAGAGAATCTCCATGCCTTTGCAGAGCAGACAGCAGCTATATGATCTCACCTTTTGCAGCAGGAGAAATTCACAACTGCTTGACTTCATACCTTCATGACATTTCCTAAGAAATACTGTCTGCATATTTCCATGCCTGAAGTTTTCTCTCCAAGGCTAGCCAGGCATCTGTTCAATGTACTGAGGAAACCAGTGAACAGATTTAGACAGTTTATTTCTGGCACCACAGGTTACTGAACAGGGCATTCACAATACTGCAATGTCTTCTGCAAGGTTATTATAATTTTTCACTCTTAAAAACACCTCTCTTAATTTTTGCTCTAGACTTGGTGATGTATTAGTCTCATTAGTCTTCGTACCTATCAACACTGGTACTAAATTTGGGCTGCTGAAGAATACATCATTACTGCCCCAACTTCCACTGGAGTAGTACTGGTACTTCCACTATGATAGTAATGGTAAGGGAAAAGGTGACTGTGTGTAGTACAACAGAGAAAGAAAAATGGCTGCAAAAATGAGGCAGAGCTTCTACTCAAATGTCTCTGTTGAAATATGAAAGTACTTTCTTTGCCCAATACTATATATTTTATATAGTCACCTTCCCCGTACACTAGGAGATACAAACCAAAAGTGGTCATACTGTTCTGAGCACTTTTGCAAAGCTTAAGAAAAAGACCCCTATGTATTTGTTGATGTTTTCAAGCATCCCTCCTAAACAAAATCCATTTTGATCTGCAAAATGCAGTCCACTATGAGTTTCAAAAGGTTTGTTCTTTGGCATAACAGTAAATGCTTTTTAGATTATAGCTTTTGTTTGGACTACAATCATATAATCACAGAAAGGTTTGGATTGGAATGGTCCTTAAAGATCATCTGTTTCCAATGCCCCCCACCATGGGAAGGGACACCTTTCTCAAGACTGGGTTACTCAAAGCCTCATCCAACTTGGCCTTAAACACTTCCAGTAATGGGCCATCCATTACTTCTCTGGAGCCCTGCCCCAGTGCCTCACCACCCTCGCAGTAAATTTTTCTACCATCTTTCTGCCCTAGACTGACCCTCTTTCAGTTCAAAGACATGGCCCCTAGTCCTGTCACTACATGCCCTTGTAAAAAGTTGCTGTACAGATCTCTTGTAGCCCCCTCCAAGTACTGGAATGTGCCCTAAGGTCCCCTAGAGACTTCTTTGGATGCAGCCCAGGGTGCAGTTGGCTTTCTGTGCTGTAAGTGCACATTGCCAGGTCATGTCAAGCCCCTTGTCTAACAACACTCCCGAGTATTTCTCAGGATTTCTTTCTATTCATTCCCCACCCAGACTGATTTTGTGCTTGGGATTGCCCCAGCCCAGGTGTAGGACCTTGCACTTCACTAAATTTCATGAGGTTTCCACAGACCCAACTGCCAATAGTGTCAAGGTCTCTCTGTGTAGCATCCTTTCCCTCCAGTGGCTGCCCCACACAGTTCATTTTCAGTGGAAAACTTGCCCTGATCCCACTGTCCGTGGGGCAAAAAAGGGTTTGAACAGTGCCAGTCCCAGTACTGAACCCTGGGGATACCACTGGTCACTGGTCTCCACTTGGACATTGAGCCATTGACCACAGCCCTTTGCTGTGACATCCAGCCAATTCCTCATCCACCAAGTGCTCTGTCTGGCAAATCCACATCTCTCCAGTTTCGAGACAAGGATATTGTGTGGGACAGTGTCAAATGACTTGCACAAGTTCAGATAGTGTCAGTCACTCTTTCATCACCCAACTTTGTAACACTGCCATAAGAGGCCATCACATTGCCTTTGAAATGATTTTACTATATTAGAAAGAGAATATACATTAATATTTGATTATTCTAATGACACTTGTGCAGAATTAATTGTCTCCATTCAAATATTTTTTCTTTCCTTTTATTTGGTTCCTTTCCCTTATGAAATATGAAAATATAACTGTATTGCTTTGGTGTTCTGTAGCCCTGGCTCCTAAACTATTCTAGAGAAAAAAGGTAGACACTGTCCCTAGATTTTACCCAAGGATTTCAAAAAATGTGACATCCATGAGAACATCAACTCTGATAATCTGGTTTTCCAGTAATTATCAGACCCTTAAAAATGGAAAAGCTACCAATGACAGAAAAAAAAAGTGTGGAAAAGTAAAACCACAAGGTAACACAGAATTAGATTCTCAGAAATAGATGTAGAGCCCTTAAAGACAAACTCTGCAAAACATCTCCATTGCAGTTCAACACAGACCATATAAAGAGTTTTTTATTCTTCTTCTACCAGTTGTCTTGAATCAAAAATTAGTTCTATTGAATTTAAGAGACACAGCAATTAGCCTTCTCATATTCACTTTATTAACCTTTACTTCTTGTTTACTGGATCACAAATATTTGCCCTTTGAGATAAAAGTCTAAGCACATAATACCTGACATAATTTTTTTGTTCCCTTGAGAATGTTTCCACTTTTCATTTGACAAACCAAATGAATATGCATTTTGTGTCTTTCAGAGCATCTCTTTGTGTGCACATGAGTAATTAAACAGTGCTGATGCAAGTTAATTTTAGAAGGTTTGCATATCTAGGAAGTTTCATTTATCTCTTACTAGAAAACTAGTATTTCCATATAGAATTCAGACCCCTTTCAATCATTATCTGAAATTAAGACAAAAATAGTTCATGTATATTGATGATCCCACTGAAGATCATAATTTGAGCTTGCAAATGAAGATAGTGAAAACAAGTGTTTGTTTTGCACACTCATCAATTCTGTTTACATAGGAAATTAGGCACATATACAAGTAGATTACCCAGATTAGTTGTTTGTTCACATGGATGATGAGGCAAAAAAAGGCTATAAAGCACAAATATGCAGCTGCACCTGTGACCATGTTCAAGACAGGTATGCAATTGCCTATGTATGATGTCCAATTTTCAATGTTTACATCATTTTAACTGCTTGATGTAGATATTTTATAGTACTACCAGTATAGCTTGATACTTTGATAACTGAAAAGAACTGATTCTGACATGAAGGCACTTCCATATTTGTGACATGACAATAAAAATAAATACCCTAGATCAATCAGAGTACTGAGAATATTTAGAAATATGAAATATTTCTTACTGCATTTTTATGTTCAGTAGAAATCTGTCACTACTGCATCTGGAGCTGCCACATTCTTTGTAAATTCTTAAATATACTTTTTTGCTGGCACATTGAAACATGACAAATATACAGAATCAGGTACATACATTTCAAGGAAAGGACGAAAATATATCAGTTATCTGACAATATGAGTAGAATAATTTATTCAGTCTCAGCTATTATATTTGTACTCCATGAATGAGAATAGTTGTGTATTTTCATACTTGTTCTATTCATACCTGTTCTGTTGCAGACAAGCAATAATCTTCATCTAGGATCAAGCTTGCTCTGTGCATCTAAGCAATATGCTAAAATTCAGTTCTAGTCGTTACCTGTGTTTATATAGAAAACTGTTGTTTTCTATGGTGAATTATTGCTCATGTCCCTCCTTTCCAAAATGCAAAGCTTTCTGATCAGCAGGGAGAGTTGCAGGGAGGCATTTTTGACCTGGGCTTGGCGTTACCTAGAAAGTATTCTATCATGAATCTTGCTTATAGATTATTTGAGCATTACTTTGTTAAGTAGTATCTGCAAATAGATAAACTGACCTAATTGTTTTATTTAATTCCTTCTTCATGTCAGAGAGCAGAAGAGCAATAAGTAAACTCCCTCCCTTTCAGTGGCTGCCTTTCAGGTGATTAATTTGGCTCACTTTAGCTTTGGGATTTAATTTGCAGTGGTCAAACTTGAAACAGATCTTGGGATTTCTAAATTTTTTTTAGTTATCTATGTTTTGTCTGCAGAACGGCTGGGGGATTTGTGAGACAGTGTCATGTTTCATGTTGCCCTCCATCGTCAAGACAGAGTATTCCAGAATAACATCTGGGTTGTTAAATGAGAACAAACCCCTCAATTTCAGGGCTCAGCTTGAGGATGTCAAAAGCTGATACTCATCTGTCACTACCTGTGAAGAAGTTTGCCATCCATGTCTTCTCACATATATTTTCTTGTGGTGAATTATGTATATCTCCAGATACTTCTGGGAAAATCCTTGGTTTATTTTGACAACATATGTATAGACTGGAGTTTAATTTACCTATTTAATTCACAAGAAAATATTTTAACATGGATGTCACAGATATATGGATGTGTGTGTCTGCAGTGAGAGTGTACTCTGCTCATGTGCATGGCAATTGCCAAGACTTTAAAGAATACACTGAAAACTTCTTCAGACTGTAGATGCAGAATTCCTTAGAATGCACAGAAATGCCAACCTAATGTTTCAGGCTTGTAGGTTTTTCTTAAACACATTTCTAAAATAGTTTTGTTAAATGAATTATTCTTTGTAGATTGAAGGGCAAATTTGATTTAACAATCACAGTTTGTTAAGCAGAAATAATGAGAAATGGCTGTACGACTTGTTAGATCTGGCTTCTCTTGCATAACAGAGGATTCTTGGATGTTCCCTTCAGCCCATTTCCTATAAACTCAGGTTTTAACACATAACTTCTTAATATCTACACATTTTATGTTCTACTCTCACATATATGTTATCCACGGCTTTGTACAAATCAATCACTTTTCGTGGGATAGTTGTTTTATACTTTCTGATTTCACAAAGGAACGCTTTGAAGGAATGCTAAGAAGCTGTTCATATTCAAGTTCTCAATACTGTATTTCTTAAATCTTATTCATTTTTCCTACGGGGACCCTAGTAATCCTCTAAAATCTTCTTAAGCAGGACATTTATAGCAGCTGAATCAAAGTAATATTATATGCTTAGAAACACACAGGATAAGAATTTTGAGACCTTAAATACAAACTAATGGATGCATAAACAAGAAGGAAAAAATGTTAGTTTATGCTTAAGGTTTTTTGGGTAGAATGGCAGTGATTTTGTGTAATTCTTGATTGTACCACAGATCCCCACGGTAAATAATTTAATTTTTTTTTGTCTTTGTTTCTGCTTATCATAATTGATTATAAGATATGCTTTCTTCCTATACCTGTTGTATTTAATAATGATCACTCTTGACTTTAGAAACACTGTTACATTCACCTTGTATCATTCTGAGTAACCTGACCTCTAAATCATAATTCTACCATTTATCTGACAGTTTCTACAGGGTTTCTAATTATTTAAATTCCTACTCGAATGCAATAGGCAACAAAACACATACCAGTCCTTTTGTGACAATGGTATTAACTTCAGCTTTTAGAAGCAGTTTGTGAACCAAATCAATGTATGGGTCTCATAGCTCTCTGTTTGGGGAAAAAAGCTCCAGTGTGTGTCCATAAATTAAAATTAGTTATACAAACTAGGCATCTATAGCAATAAGGTGAAGTATTAGCAAAATAAAGGAGAATCCTTCCCATAGAAAATAGGGAAGATAAATAATACAATATTTAATAAACTTTGTTCCTCTGGGCTTGCAACAAGGATTTAATAACATCTAGAACTAAGACAGTGAAGTAAAATCATTAAAATTTTAACTCATTTCCTCATGTTTAAGGTCTCATTTAGTAATATATGTAAGGAATTTGATGGTCAAATTAGAAACACACTGAGAAGAATAAGCTTTTTTATGTAGAAATCAGTGAAAATTGTCTTTAGAACGATCAGTTTGAAGTATTAATAAGCACTTTAATCTGATTGTAAGCATCTATTTTGAGTTTAAATAATATTCATAGTCTGCAATTCAATGGACTAAAATGGTACAGAATTAAAAAAAATATACAGTATATTTCTGGGAATGAAATTTAGGAAATGCATTTTTCCTGTGTAGTTATTATTTTGCTAAATGGCTGAGAAAGCTATTCTGGTGCAGAATACCAGAACTGAATTCTGAAATGAGCCATGTAAATAGGCTCTTAATCCCAAGTATTCCATGGAAATGTTTCCTATGAACAAAGAAAAAAGAAGAAAAGACAGGATGAAGCTTCTGAAAAGTTCTCTGAAGGATGCCTATTTTTTCTTTTTTCTCTTCTCTCTACAGCATAAAGAGATAAATACCCTAATTATAATAATTATTGAGTTGCAGCCATGAACAAAACCATATGGATCAGGAAAAAACAGAGTTGAAATTGTTCAAGCACTTGTTAGAACCATCTTGTCCAAAGCTCCTAGTATGACAGGGCCACTTTCATCTTTCTTGTCGCTGCTGTTCTATACTGTGAAGACTAGTGATTAAAAAGAATGAAAATTGATTTTCTCTTCAAAAAACTCACTCCTAACAGAAGTGCACTTGTGGTGATCCTGAGCTTACCCAATGAAATAGTACTGATACTTATAGCATAAAAAGTCAAATCTTCTAATAGTCAAGTATTTTTTTTTTGTACTTTGAATGTTAAAAAGAGAAGAAATCTGTATCATGATTCATGATTAATCGATGGAAGTTGTGGTATAAAGTATCATTGAGTAATGCATTCTCATTTGTGCTTTGAACACCTTCACGAGGACATTTTGACTAGTGAATATAAAGCATGTATTATAAAGCAAAACACTTTTTTGTCTTTTAAGATAAAGTGTTCTTTTGCTAAGTATAGCCAAGTGTTACACAGCTTAAATATTTGGGAGTTATAGCTCAAATGCTGAAAGAAATAAGATTCCAAAGCAGTAATCATTGTTAAGACTGATGCTATAAAACATTTTGGTGGGACAAATTGCAGTGTTAGCAGCCTCTTTCCGGATGCCCCATACTGCAAACCACGTATATGGAGAGATGTCAGAGCAGGTGGGTGGGATAAACCACTTAAACCATTGTGTCAGCCCCTGCTGCCTTGTTGCCCTTGCAGGCACAGTGGCGAACACTTTGTCACCAACAGATCACAGCTCAGAAAAGCAGCAGCACAGAATCCCAGGTTGTGGTAAATTCAGCTGCTTAAGCACCTACTTTCAGGATTTCCTCAGTTTCCCCAGTCAGAAAAAAAAAAACCCTCTTGCTCTTGAGAAAACGTTCCTTAGAAAAACGAAGTGCTTGAAGATTGAGCTCAACCTGGGTTCAGCTCTTTCTCCAGCTGAGCTTTTCCCATTTCTTCTATTTTCCAGAAGCTACTGTTTGATGGTCTCAGTATATGTATGAGAACAGGGAAGGGGGACCAGGCTCCCTGGGTTCAGAGCAAGCACTGGACATTTTGTGGTAAAGTACTGAAAATCTCAGGGCTGGATTCAGACAACCCAGTGGAGGTATTCTCACCAAGTTCATTGAGACTGGATAGTGACAAACACCAACCTTCTTCAGTATTTCAGTATAAATCAAGGCAGGCAAATGTTTTCACTGGCCCCTCTTATGGGTGATCATATAACCAGACATGAAATTCATGCATTTTAGGTGATGAGAGTGTTAAAATTTTCTTTCAGAGAATAAAAGGTGATAAGATGTAAGGAATGTGAAATATAAGCTGTTCACCAGAAACATGGTATTTTCCCTAGTGGAACAAAAAGTTGCAAATTGTTGCTATGATACCTCATCAAGAAAATTTATTTGATAGAGATTATTTTATAGAGATGATTTTTCTAATCACTTAAGACTTCCAAATCCTTTTAGAAATACTGCTTTATGTTTCCAAATAGGCATTGCCGTTAATATTGTGCACTTGATACATAAGCAAGACCAATATACTCACTCTCGTGTCATGTTTTTCTCAAAAATGCTTGCCCCTGTTTGCCTATAGGAATGCTATTGGTTTGACCATAATTCTGAGGGCATTTAATTTGTTTTTGTTTTATAGTATGTTTGAAAGGATACAATCTAAACAGTTCATTGTTTTCTGCTTCGAACATGATGAAAAGCATTGTGAATAATAATTATTAGATTAATTATTCCCAGCTACCCTTAATCACACAGTTAATAATTTTCATTAAATCCTTATGTTAGAAATGTTTACTACATTGTAGCTAAAATCTTAATTGCCCTGAAGTGTATCATGATTTTTTTCTTTAAGGGATGTCTCTGAATATTTAGGACATCTCTTATGACGGCTCTGAAAGAACTGGAAAGCAAAACAGAAAGTGGAAGTTACTTTTGTATTACTCTGCTATTGCACAACTCCTTCTGCTGCTTATAATTTGAAATCTTACTTATTACACTTATATGTCCATCAAACACCAAGAGTTCTTTCACCCAGTCCATATAACAAGTGCAGGAAGAGTTTTGTCTACCGCTTTCATATTAGGCAAGTCCTTTTACTTGTACTTCTGAATCACTGAATGTTCCATGCTAATTTTAGAAAGGTGAGTGTGCATGGGCTCCATAAGTTGTTGCTGAAAATGCAAGATAAGTGTTTTTGTATGAAACTATAAATGAGTTCCAGCATATTTTATGGAGGTCAAAGGACTTGAACCATTAGTTTATGTCTGTGGAAAGCAAAGGTCCTGAAGTTGACTCAAAACAGCGACAATATGCATTTAGATACTGAGGTGTGAATGTAGACACCTTACTAAAAGCTCTCAATCACCCTTCAGATGTCCTTGATAAAGGAAAGCAGGGATCCACATTTCACTCAAAATATGATTGTGCTTTGGTATCTAGACCTCCTCAATTTCAAAGCTACTTTAGCAAATCTGCTTGTAAGCAGCAAAACCATCAGTATTTACTATATCCATGCTATTGGTAATAAGTGTAGAGAAGATGTGCTGTTAGTGTTTCTTAGAATAACAGTGTTTCTTAGAGAAGTTCAGGAATAAATGAACTGGTACTGAGAGCTTAAGCATTCCTTCAGTCAGTAAACAAAAGTAACCTGACAGTTGTAGCCTTGTTACTAAAGTAAGATGTAACTAATTCTGCTTTGGGTATAGGCAGCACAGTTTTGGTGGTATTTTTTTTTTTTTGGGGTCAGTCAGTCTGTACTAGGCAGCTCTGGATCCATCCATCAGGAGGGATCCACCCACATCAGAGCTTCATGATGGGTCACTATGGCAGACTCTTTCTGAGTCACCTTCTCCATGCTAAGTACAAACAGAGCAAGCTCTGCACTGCAGTTGGAAAAGAATATATGTGTTCTACTTCTCTGTGTATTGTGGAGAGAATAATTCCCTGACATCTACCACGAGTATTCACTAGCCTTACTTCTGAGACTATTTCAAAAACTCAGAGAACATCTATCAATGTTGGCTGAATGGAAAAACAGGCTTAACTTCAGATCATCATTTTTTAAACAAGTATAATTTTTAATTGGATTTTCATATCAGGACACTTTAATTTTTACTCTGTGGAAGTTTTACAGATACTTGGTGATATTGGTGAGCTTGGCTATGAATAAGCTCTGATGTTAGACAAGGGTGCTTGCCCCTCTTTTGGTGGGCACAATGTTTTATAAACACAGTGAACCACTGCTAAAATATTCAGTATAAGTGCCCTGTACTTAAAATGTTCACTGTGCAATAGATAAATACTCCTGTGTCAGGTCTCTGTCACAACTTTATATCCATCCTCAGGATATGACAGGCCTCTGTCTGGGATTTCCTCCTGACACAGAGGAAAACATTAGGAGCACACCAGGGATTTTTACTAACAGGATTTAATAAGTTTTACTTATGGGAAGGGACAATAAAATATTTTCCTTCTGTCTGTTAGAAGTGGTGAACACTATGGCAAAATTCAGCCTGTGTTCAAGACTAAACCCTGAGTAGCTGTTTCTGCTACAGGGACAAATTCCCTGTTTCCTTTTTCATATTTTTCTGCTAGGGAACTCCATGACACAGACTTCAGTTGTGTCACCTGGAAAACCCTGTCTCAGTGGAGAAGAACTCCACAGCCTCTCTGAGAGCAGAACTGATTATCATCTTGCTAAGAAGATGCTGCTAGAATGACGTAGAAAATGTGATCCCTGAACTACAAGAAGCTGGAAATATTTTTTTGATAGTTGATCAATGAGATAAAAGCCAAGCTCTTTTGTTGTGTCCCTGAGAATGACAAAAGCTACTACACAGTATTTTTATATCAATATCTGTCTAAAATGACACACTTATTGCTGTCTAACAACAAACAGTGTCTCTATTTCCATTTTTTAACAGCCACGGAAGAAGAGCATGGACACATGTATGATTTATTTTTTGCATTATCCAGGTCTGGAATGTCAGTGGGTCTTTGTGTCAGTTGGTCTTTATGCATCCCCAGGAACTGTGGAAAAAACATTTCTCCTACAAACACCTCTCTCTCTCTCTTTCTCTTACCGCTGAATTTGGACAATTTCTTAGGAATCTTTAGTGTTTTGCAGATGCTTGTCATCCACCCTTAGTTTTCCAAAAGCCCAGATTTT
Organism: Parus major; assembly: GCF_001522545.3. Lineage (NCBI taxonomy): Eukaryota > Metazoa > Chordata > Aves > Passeriformes > Paridae > Parus > Parus major. Next base: position 44,761,239 of record NC_031799.1, read on the forward strand.
TATTTGGCCATCTTGCCCATGGTATAAATCTGTCTGCTTTTTGCTATTGAAAAACTCCCTCAAATGCCAAAATACCAAAAGCTGAGATTGTTATATTGTTGCATAAAAAGCATGGTATTATCCTATGGGAGAAATCATTACTAAAAAACAGCTATGAATAAGGGAAAAGTGATCCAATTCTGATTTTAGGACAATGCTTATAAGTCTTGTTTTAGGAACTCTAGGGAAACTCTCAAAAAAGCTAATGCTGTTTTTTAAGTCAGAAGGGATGGAGAACATCAATAGTAGTTTTCTAAACAATCAGGTTTCTGCTCTGTCAGCCAATGCAGCATATCTTCTGAAGCCTTTAGGTAACTTTGTACAAGATTCACCTCAGGATAGCCATTCTAGATGGTTCATGCTGAACCTGACCTTTCTCAGCTTTAATTGGGAGACCTGTCCAGAGATACAAAAGAAAAGTCTGGCCCAAATTTGCCATGTATTCCTTTCTCCGAAGGTAATTCGGAATTAAAATCCAAAATTCACACAGCTGACTGAAAAGCCTGTTAGTCAAGTCTTTTCTTGGACATCTGGTTGCAATCTGCTGCTATTCTTCAAGACAAAGACTTCTGGGCACTGGGGAGAATAAGCTGAAACACAGCCCTTGTGGAACATGTGGTAGTCAGCACCTTCACATCTTGAGCCTTCCAGGTCATTGCACTGCATCAGTCTCTTAGATAGGGTCTTTTTCTGTCTGATCTCTCTGGAGCTATTGTTTCCCATTCCACTTCGAATATCATGTGCTTAATGCCATTTTCCCAGGTGTGTGGTCCAGAATGTTTCTGGCAGCAGCATTCCAATTAAGGCTGAGGACATCTTAGCATAATTAGAGAGAACAAAGTCTTTAGGTGTCCTCCTTATTACCACAAACACTACTTGCCTTTAAAAAAATTCCTGCTGAGAACCTGAATCTCTGGCAGTCTTTTCTGCTGACCATAGATCTGTTTATGGGGAGTATGCTGGAACGCTTAATCCCAGAGCATGTTCATTTTAATTTCAGCAGCAGCAGGGATTTAGTGAAGAGGTTTGCTAGACTGGTAATATGCAGTGGATACATCTTCAAAGAACACCCAAGAGACTTTAACAAACAGGGCATGTTAAATGTTATGTTTGGAGTGAGCTAATGTTTGAGATTATATATGTAGCACAGTCCTAAACCTTCAGTTTCTCCTGTTCAGAATCTTATGCACCTTATAACTAATGTGGAAGATTCTCTTTTGTCACTTCCACTTCCTTCTGCTCATCATTGTTTACCTGTGCTATGTAAGAATCACATAATTTTGCAATAGAATTTTGACTTTTGGATGCATAGAATTATAAAATTGGAAGCTTTCTGAACTGGCAAAAAAACTCCTTCAGCTCTGACTTCCTTGTGAAGTCAAGGTATCTGAGCTTTCAGAGTGCTGAGAAAATGCACTATTTAAATACCTAGGTCATATGTGGAGATATTCATGTTAACCATAAACATGTTTTATATTCTCAGTTCTTCTCAAGATATAATATGTGGCCTGTTAATTCCTCAGGTATCGTTAGATGCAAAGCTGTAGAAACCAATTTCTATTTAAGAAGGCATAATCAGGTCATAGAAATTGTTGGTCCTCTTAGTTGGACACTGGACTAGAAGGATCTGTCATCACCACGCTATGGATCATTTAGGTGTGCTTCATATGGGCGGAACTTAGCTATGAACTTCCAAGTACAGTTTAAGTATGCACTGTTAAAACTGGCATATTACATTTTGTAAAATACTCAGTTTGTAGTGTTGTTGCCAAAAAAGTCACCAAAAGTCTTTCTGGTCCTGGGATTTTCTTTCCCACGGGGATTTTTGACAGGTTATAAAAACCCCACCAACAATCCAAAATTAAAACCAAACTAAAACAACAATAAAAGACAACAAAACAGCCAAACAAAAATCCCACAACAACACCAAAGCCCCTAAACCAACTAAACAAAAACCAATGTAAATGGAAATACATTTTCTTCCTACAGAGTTCCAGAACATGGATTCTGGTTGTTCATATGTTGGGTTGTCTTCTTTTAACTTCCCCTAGATTAAAGGAAAAGGGGAGCCATCACCTGTAATTTTGAATAGTCCTTGTGGCCTGACAGACTCTATGGAGATTTATAGGTTAATTATGCATCATTCTTCTATTGATTATAAAATGAAAAATCTTGGCTTTTGCTTAGGAGTAATTTTTCTTTATACAATCAAACTGAAAGTGCTACCCAAATAAAAATTAATTCTTAACTACTAATCATATGCCTTCTCAAAAGATCATAAAAACTAGGGTAAGTTTTTAATCAGAATTATTTCTCACTAAAATAAAATTCACAATAATATTGGTACATCTATTTTTAGCATTCTCTATGGCTTTGACCTTATCTCTTTCTTCATGAACTTCAGTATTTTATACTGAGTGGATTCTGGGTTTCTGTTTGGTTTTTCTTGTCAGTGACATTTTAATTATTGTTTTCACTATTTGATGTTCTTTTCAGTGTCTGTGTCCTGAGGATATTCTCTTGGTTTATGGGAAGTTTTTGACTGCAAGTCCTTGGGTTAATGACAGCATTATGTGCTGGTTTTGGATGGGGTAGCATTAGTTTTTTTCACAGTGTCAGGTATGGGGCTGTGTTTTGAATATGTGCTGAACACAGGATTGATAATATAGAAATTTTTTGTTATTGCTGAGCAGGGCTGACACAGAGCCAATACTTCTGCTTTATCCTGCTGCCAAGCTGCTGAGGAAGCTAGAACTACATGGGAGGCTGGGGAGAGAACCAAACTGACCAAAGGAATATTCTAGACCATCTGACATCCTGCTATGTAGTTCAAGCTGCGTGCAAGAAGGAGGAAGGAGGAAAGAGTGGATATTTGGATTGATGG
>NC_031799.1:44764261-44769181 GCF_001522545.3 Parus major
CACCTGTCTGCTCCTGGGGAATGGTGAATGAGTTCTTTGGGTTTTTTGCTTGCGTGTGTGGCTTCTGTATTCCCTATGCAACTGAAATGTTCTTCACCTGTGAGTTTCCCAGCTTTTACCCCTTCCAATTCTCTGCCCAGTCCATCCCACTGGTGGAACAGTGAGGAAGAATGGCTGTGTGTGGAGCCTGCTTGCTGGCTGGGGTTAAACCACAACACAGGGTCACAGGAGATTCCTCATCTATGCAAATGAATCTATTGGTGTCAGTGACTTTTTTGGAGCTGCAGAGGAACTGTGAAGCTGATCTGCAAGTGTAACATTCAGCACTCCATTGAGTACCAGAGCAGGTACCTGCCAATCACAGATAAGGATTTCTTTGAAATTTCATTTTTCTCTTCAACATTTTCATCTTTTTGAGCTGGAAAGTGAACGTTTGAATCCACAAAATATGAAATCTAAACCTTTGCTAGGTGCTGAGCAAAGGTTACATGAGTGTGTACTGACATGGGATCATTGAACCATAAAATCACAGGATCATAGGATGGTTTGTGCTGGAAGGGACCTTAAAGATCATCTAATTGCAACCCCCCTGCCGTGGGCAGAGACATCTTGCACTAGACCAGAGCTCAGAGCACTATCCAAACTGGCTTTGAACACTTTCAGGGATAGGGCATCCACAACTTCTCTGGGAAACCTGTTCCAGTGTCTCACCACCCTCACAGTAAAGAATTTCATTCCAACATCTGATTTAACTCTCGTAGTTTAAAATCCTTCCCCCTTTTTCTACCACAATCTGCCCTACTATAATGCTGTACTACATACATTTCAGGAATCTTTACCTGAAACACCATCAAGACTATTTTTTTCTCCCCCACAATTTCACAGAATATTATAAAGGAACATTTTTTGCCTTTTTCTTTTGCTCTTAATTTCTTTTTTTATCAATGAAAAGGGTCTTTTCATTCCTTGTTTTTGATGTGAAATTTCTGTGGGAAAAAAACCCTGGTGCTATTTGATAAAAATAGCTAAATGTATGACTTTAACCTTGAGGGATACAGAAGTTAAAGGATATTTAGATTTCTAAGGATGCCTTCACATTTTTTATGTTCTGTCATTGAATGTTAATAATGAATGTGGCTTGAAAATTTTGGAATGCAATGTCATGTGCCTGAAAGCCAAGAGTGTCACAGATATGATCTTTAAATTTATTTTGATTAGAATTCACTGTACCATGTCATGTACGCTTCCCCTTTCTGGATGCTGTATATGTTGTATAACCATGCAAATAATTTCGACAAAAATAATAAGGAAATAGATACTCCTAAAGTACCACAGTACCATATTCCTGTCCTTGGTCTGGAACTTAGATCCTGTTTTCTCTCATAAATGGATTTAAAAATCCAAGAAAATACAATGTCTGTATGAGTTAAGCATGTGTTCTGAAAATCAAAAACGTTGAATTTTATTTTTTCAATAGTATCTCTTTTTAGAGCTTGCCATCGGAATGAATGCATGTTTTTTTACTAGCATTCAGTTCTTTTTATTCTTGCATTCTAATTGTATTTGCTTTTTTTTTTTTTTTTAGTTCAACACATTTTTTCCTTCAGTCAGACAAGCCTATCTGACCTGTGTCAAAACTATCTTTTATTTGCACTAAATAATAATTTTATTTATTTATTTTCATCAGTTTCTTCCATTAAATGAAAATCTAAAGGGACAGGGTGCTGACAGCCTGTGTAACAACTCAGAGGCTTCTGTTCACAGAATAAATTCTCTATGTGTTGAAGAACTAGTAAACTTTCCTTTCCAAAATTGTGTCTGTGACATGATCAAGATATTCCCAATATTAAAATAACTGTGGCATGATTAGGACTTTGATTGCTAATAATGATCATGATTATCACCGTAAAGATTTTTTTACTCATACCTAATCAGCTAACAATCCAGACATTTTGCTTTGTCACATGAAAGGTGGGTTTTTCAAGTGATTGAGACTACTGGATTAATTTATATGCTAGATATTAGCAAGGAGCAATAAATATGTCAATAATTTATTAGGGAAACTGAACTCTCTGTTATTGGAAGTTAAGATTAAGCACCTTTTGAAAGCACTTGAGACACAGCCAGTCTTGCTCCCATACTGGGACAGGAGAAAAATGGTGTGAATTATTTGTATGATTCAACAGACTTGACAAGGAATCGGAGTTAGAGACCTGAAGACCATCTGAAATGGTGTCAGAAGGCAGTTGTGATGGAGTTTAGGTTTAACAGCTGCAGTATCAAACATAAACCCAAGATGCACTTCTGCTCCTACCAGTGCAGAGCCCTTCATATTCTATAGCTCATTCAACAAGAAGTAAAAGGAGGCAGCATTCTGAACACATGCTTTCTTACCTACATTGAAACTTGGAGTTTCAAATGCTTCATGTCCTTTCTCCCTTAGTCTCCTTGTCTTCAAGAGAAAAAAACAAGCATCAGAACCTAGAAACCCTTGTTTAGCATCTAATTCCAAACTGGGTATGTAATTCTGGAAAGCCTTTCAGCCAGAGGATCACTGCTCAGCCCAGTCTCTTAACCCACATGTAACCTCACTAAGTGTTTAACAGAGTTCTAAATTTTTTTTTCCAAATTATGCCAAGAGGTGCCTCACAAAAGGGAAGGCAAATCAGCCTTTAAACCCTTAAAGTTTTGCCTTTATTTATTTCTGTGGGGATTTCACAGTATTTGGGGATTTCTCAGTATTTGACATCCTTATTGTCTAAAATCCCAGATTAGTCCTGTTCTTCATTAACTCTCTTCTGATTTACAGCATCCTCTTTTCCTAGGCACTTGGTAATTCATAATAATGGGTTTAGATTATGATCCCCTTCTTCTTTATTGTCATCAATACTGAAAAGTTAATTTCAAATGGAAGAAGTATGCAGCCTTACTGTAATAAAGAAATATTTTGATATTCACTGCTCGAAGTTATACAGCTGCATTTCTCATGGTGGCAGATAACTTAGAAAACTTGCAAGACAAAAATGTTCTACCAAAACCAAAAAACCCACAAATTTTCATGTGTATATCTAGATATGCTAAGATAACTCATGAGTTAAAGTAAAGATTGTGTTTGACTATATGAACAGTTCTTTGTGTTTGATGAATAAACCAGGGCAGACTCTCATCCTGTAACGTTGAATAGCTTCATGGCAGGAACCCACTGCGTCTCCTGGGAAATAAGGTGCTCCTCAGCAAGATAAAGTGCACAAGGACCTTTACTATTATGCTCTATATTATCAGGGGACAGTAAGATCACCACACCTTGTGTAACATTGCTGTAAGTGCCTGGATTTTGGAAAGTATATTATTAGTTAGTCAGGGTTAGTTTCTTGTTGCCATTTAACCTTTGCAATCAACTTGGGATCTTTTCCTTCTCTTGGAATTAAATACACCATGACACTAACTGGTGATGCCATGAAGAGCTGCGAATCAGTATGTATCAATTTTTCCAAGTGGAATGTAATTCTCAGGAAAATCTTAGATTCGTTCACACATTTTTCTGCCATGTTCTCTCTGTAAAGTAGCCATTTTCTCCTGCTATTTTACATAGTTTGTTCTACAAACCTTGTGTAACAATGTTATTACCTTTCAGAAGGCCAAGTGATAAGCAGATAGCTAAAGGCTCTGCCTCATATGTGATCTGAGAAAGTAATCAGCAATTAGTTTCAGTCCAGTGTAAAGAGCTGTAAATTGCGTACCACTAATACAACTTGAGTTTTAGGACATTTCTATAGGACACAGTCCAGCCTTGGCAATCTAACAGCATAAAGTCATGGCCTATAAATGGAATATTTTTATTTGCACTGACTTTTATACATGAAAAAAAGTTATTGAAACTTATTTTTCACTGTTGTTTTCAGACAGTTTTCATCCTCCTTCTAATCCTAAGGTCTATCCAACCAGTTAAAAATACTCTTATACAACAACTCATTTCATGTAAGGGAACATTCTTTGCATTAGGAGGCTAAGTTATTGTGACTGTGTGCTTTAACATTAGCTTTTACCTTTTTTATCCTGTCACTGAAAATTACTTTCAAAAATGCTTTTCAAGCAAAAATATTAGTGGTCCTTGAACAAGTACTCCAAAGTTCATTTAGCATCCTTCATCACAAGTTGCAGAAGTAGTTGGCTATTTAGACTTTTAACTAACAGAAAAATGAAACGAGTATTTCAGCTTCTGTCCAAGAGAAGAGCCTGGTATAACTGACCCAAACCCCCAAAATGATTCTGCTCTTCCTTGAGGTTTTTCTATTAGGAAAAATCCTCCTGAATCCCATTCTGTACCTCAGCAAGCACAATTTTGAGAAATAATCAGGTATCAGGAGTTTTGTCCTGTATGCTTGGAAAGAATTACTTAGAGCACTAGTGCTCCTATGAAGAAGACATTTCTCTGAAATATGGATAGAATTTCCAGAAGGGGGTTTTACATCAGCCATTGTTACCACTTGGAGCTACACCTGGAGCTGAAGTAACCAGGAAAACTATGTGAAATATAAAACAGGTCACTGTAGTCAGGACCTTCTCAGGTTGATCTCCTTAGGTGCTTTTTTTGAACATAACTCCACGAAGTGCAATAAATCCATGGTTGTAATGATCTAATCTTGCTGCTACAGAGGTTTAACATTCAAAACAGTGAAGTCTCTGTTTAAAGCCAGTAAACACCACCTAATAAAAGCCATAATGGAAAAGCTGAGGGACCTTTTTCTTAAATAGTCACGTATGTCTGCAATCTGTAGACCTACCAGCTTCACCATCCATTTTATATGGAAGCACTTTCCTTTGAGTAAAAACATGATGTCATGGAGTTACTTTACCTTTAAGAAAAGTTGAAGTTGCTGGGAACTGCCTGGAGTCTTTTCTCCTGACCAATTATCGGTC
>NC_031799.1:44770476-44834888 GCF_001522545.3 Parus major
TCTCACAGCAAGAAATAAGTAATTTTCTTAGTTATTGGTTTTAAACCACAACACATGATCATCTTCTTTCTCTCCAAACAGTGATGGTGGGAAGGATCCCATTACACAGATAGGGAAATGTTAATTTTTTATTAGCCCCGGAAAAACAGGAAGCTGAAAGTCAGCCAGAGCAGAAAATAGATTGTTATTTTCTTCCAGTGAATATTCAAAGATGCGTTGTGTTACTCCAAACAGGATAGGTGTCTACATCAGACCTTATCCTTTTGTAGCTCTGCAGTGATCAGCAGGGAAAATAAAATCATGCAAGAAAGGTGTCATTTCCACCCACACTACTGAGTAGAAAAAAAAGCTGCTATTGAGAATAGTGCTTTTTTCCCCCCCTTATATTTCAGGAAGTGGCATCATTCAATTATGTTTTATTAATATATAGACATTATATTAGAGAACATTTAGGGACAGAAAATTGATAATGAACATTGATACATTTAAGTTCAGCAAAATAAAATTAGTCTTTTATACACTCCTTTTAACAAAACCTAGTGACCATGTGGAAAGGAGAATAGAATTTACTAATAGAATTTTCAAAAAATACTACTTCGGTGGTATAAACTAGATAGGAAATCTGAACCAAATTAAATCTGTGGACCGTTTCCTAAATATTACGGAGACACAAGATTCTGCCCTATTTGCACAAAATTAGTCAGTATTAGTTTGGCAACTGCTTTCCAGGAGAGCAGTGATATTTCAAATTAAGTAGACTTTCAAGGTGACGGAAAAAGTTAAGCAAGCATTGTAAATTATATATACGATTGTCAGCAAGGAGAAAGAATTTTCTTTCCAATGTCACAACTAATATTTCCTAATTAAAAGAAAAGAACAAAACTGAACTGATTTTCTGGGGAAGATACATTCTTAACAAATTTACCAAGAAAACATTCCAGTCATTGTGCTAGCTTGAGCTAATATGATGATGGTTTATTTTCATAAATACAATATACAGCATCATGAGACTGGAGATATGTCTTCCAAATCTGAGAAGTGCATGTCACAGCCACACCAAACAATAATTATAAAACACAGACATACTGAAAACAACAAAACAATGCAAAACTTATCATTTTCAATAATAATTTAAATTAACAATATCCAAAAGTTCACAAATTCAAAATAATACGTTGCTATTAGTGTTAACTTGTAATAAATATATTATAGTATACTAATGTTTTGAATTCCTGTCTATCACTTATAACAGATCATGACAAAAGTACATGTGGCACTAGTCTATGACATAAGTAACAGAGTTCAATATATTTACTATTCAGTAACTACAATCACTAACATCAGGAATAATTATGTCCTGAAATTATTTTAATCCCCTTCTGTGTATGTTAGCACATATAAGTACACTTCTCTATTTGAGTTAAATTATCTAGTAAAATTACTGGCAATATTCACTTTTTGATTATCATGCTCATCTTTGACAACATTATGCAAAATCCTTTGAAACAGCTTCTATAAAATTTGGAGCAGACATGAGTATTGTAAATGTGCAAATGATGGCAAAAAGGGTAAATGCAACCAGACATAACCTGTCTATGACAGCAGCTGCAAACTTCCACTCACTGCAGATCTCTTCACCCTCATCTTGCTTCCTGAACCGCATTGCTATGAACTGCACTTCCTCCAGGATCTTCACAATCACTGGAAGAGTATCCATTAAAGCTTTCTTTTGCACGAGCTCAATATCTTCTGCTAAGGGGCAAGTCATCTTTCCGCCCTTGCTGCCCAGGTCGTTTTTCTGTGGGCAGCAGGGGCTCTCCATGGCGTGGTAGCTGTAGATGGTGTTGCCATTGCTGGACTGGTGCCCAGGAAGGACGTTCACCTCCATGCTGTTTACGCTCAGCTGGTGCTTGGAATAGCTATACTTGCAAGAGAGGGGCTTTATATTTTCCCCAGGTTTTTTCATTCGTAAAAACCAAGCACACCAATTCAGCAGGATGACACGGACCTGAAAGAGAGTTACCATGGCAGAAATACTCTTCGGCATTTTAAAAGTTTTTGAAACATTTTGTGACTATTATAGCTAGTCTTCACAGTCTCTGATTTCTGTGTTCTCCAGCTATCTGCTTTCAAAATGTTTGTTTGAGGGTCTGGCTTTTTACTGAGGATAGCCTTTTTTTTTCGATCTGTCTTGAACATAGGGGTGCACAATGTTCACTTTGGTTTATAAACCAAAAGAGATGCAAAATCTTACTTTACAGGATGGTCCTTGGAGACCATCTTTATCAAGCACTCCCAGACCTCTGCAGTTGAGTAGACAGCACAAAACTGGCTGTATGGTTTTCAAACATTTCTCACATTGTAAGGAAAGAGATACAGTCAAATACTTCTGGGGGCAAATATTTTGATTTTGCTGAAAAAAAAATTGCTATACAACAGATTCTAGAACATTTCCCATCCCCACTGCTATTTTTTACATCTAAATAAAAGACCTTGGCTGGGTTTTTGTGGTTTTTTTGAAAGCTATTTAATATTCCTTTGAGGAGTGCAACCACATATTACAGCAGGCTTTTTTTCAAAAGAGTAAATAAATTACATTTAGCAGTTCAAAATTGGAGTGCCACTATTAACTGCTGTCATATCCCTGTGTGCCGGTGCATCACAAGATGCTCTAACGTGCACATGGCAGACTGTGCCTCATATGTTTCTTGTCAAGGTCATTAAGTGAGCCAACTCTGGAGAGAGAATCCAGATTTTTTTCCCAGTGAACTGATCTTCAGATGTTTGGTCTGAAATTTGAGACTGCTAGAATTCCTGTTGGTAACACTGTTAAACACAAAAGGCAGAAGAAAGCTGTGAATTCAGTAAGGTCTTGTGTGAAGAACAGCAAGGTAAATTAGCAAAATCTTGTGATTGTAAGATCCTCCAGGTGTTATGCATACAAAATGGGCATTTACAATGTTCTTGAAAGGGAACAGGCCTCTTTGATGACTTTATCATCCTGGCTGCAAGCCAAATAATCTGACATTGAGGAGAGAACATATACGGCCTCTGGTTTCTTTTTTGAGCCTTGACTCACAAGGACTCCCTATGTAATCCTGTTCCTGTGACTTTGGTCATGTTTGACTTGGGACCACACTTTGCCTCCAAAGCTGTTTTAGATGCAGAAAAAGTTGGCTGCTGTGTTTGCACTGTACAGATAAGGAATGGCGAAATTGCAGCTAGCACTCTGAGTTCCTGCTGTAATGAGAAGCATAATTTCAGAAAGGAGGGAGCACTAATAACCACAGATAGGAATAATAATAATAATAATAATAATAATAATAGTAATAATAATAATAATAATAATATAGCCAAAACAAATTACTAGTGAAATGCAGTTACACAATTTTTTAGTTCTGCAATGTGAGGTCTTCTAGGTCAGAGCCCTATACCATTTTCTGTGAGAAATTTTGCTCTCTACCACAAGTGAATTTTTTGTTCTTCATTATATGGTATTGGCTGAAATAGAGTTAATATTTTTCCTAGAAGCAGTGTAGTGTTCTAGATTCAGTCTGAGAATAATGTTGATAAAACACTGATGTTTTGGTTGTTGGAAAGTAGTGCTTACTCTGAATGAAGGACTTTGCAGTTTCTTGTGCTCTGCCAGTGAGCAGGTGCACACAATGCCATGAGGAAGCATGGCCAGGATAGCTGACCTGAACTAGCCAGAGAGATATTTGAAAAGAATATAGTGTGGGGAGTTGGTTGGAGGCTGTCAATTGCTGCTCAAAAACAGGCTGTGCATCAGTCAGCAGGTGGTGAGCAACTATATTGTGCATCACTTTTCTTTTGTATTTTATTACTTTCTCTCTCTCATCCTTGCTGTTATTATTATTTTATGATTAATTAATAACGATAATATTGATAATATTAATATTATTAATATAATTATATTGTATAATGCTTCAATTATTAAACTGTCCTCTCAAACCACGAAGTGTTGGAGGTTTTTTCTGATTCTCATTCTCACAAGGGAAGGGAGCTGGGATGTGAGCAAGTGGCTGTCTGGTACTTAGGTGCCAGCTGGGTTTAAATGATGACAGTCCTGAAAGATTGTTTTCCATTACTCATATTATTTTGCTTTAAATATTTAATTATTTCCTCCATAGTCACCACAAACAAATAGTAACCTATAGAGTTTCAGCCTAAAGAACGGACTCTGCCTTTAATTGAACTTAATTATAATGTGCTCAGACTGCTCAAGGACACAAATGGGACAACATGGAACAAAATAAAGATCTTAATTGCTAGCAATGTGTCAACAGTGTAGGTTGCAGAGGGGAGAGACAACTAATTCTCTAGGACTATGAAATTCCAAAACTAAGTCAGACAAACTTTCTTACTAGAAGATGTTAATATGTCTGCCTTAACTCTGAAAGGAGATGTGAAAAAAACACTTTAACGTAGGAATGCTGACTTTTCTTTCAAGACAGAGTTTTTATTCCTTAGGGAAATTACATTTATAACTACAGTCAAACCCATTTCCCATAGAAAAATAAATACCCAGAAGACAGTAAGACAGCTTTTAATTAGCTTGGACTTCAAATGCCCTATTTCCTTGAAAACACAGACACTCAGGCATCAACCTCTTCTTGTCATACCAATTAACTCAAGACACAGCTGCAGCATACAGCCTTTTGGAAAACAGCTGAGTATGATAATATGAATATATACTCTCACCTGCATTGCCTTGTATGGATTTCTATGAAGAAAGTATATAGGTACAGCTGTCTTTAGAGGTCAACAACCCTTCTGTGAGCCTCTCCTAGCTATAATGCAGCTGTGCTGCTAGCTTCCTTCACAACCATCTGCCTGGCCTAATCCAGAGCAGACAGTCTCCAGTTAAAGCTCTCTTGATAAGGGACAACTGCACCTGAGTAGAACTGTGCATGTCCAGGTTTGAAGCATATCATAAGAGAAGCCTGAAACATAACAAACCTGCTTTAGGCACAACAAAGAGCCAGAGTTCTCTTGCCTTTTCCCACAAAACCCCTTCTTCCCTCAGTGCTTGGTCTCTCCATATCTCTTTCCCATACAACAGTTTTGGCTGTCAGTAGAGAAAGTCAGTTGAGCTGTAGTCCACAACTGAAGTTATCCATTCCCAAACAGCTCCTTAGCTGGACCTTCTTTAGTGTTCTTTTCCATCTTAGCTCAGCAGACATTATCAGAAGTGTCAATCAGCCAGTGACTCTCATTTCTCAACTGAGTTGCCAACAAATGCCCTGACTGAACACCTTGGATTTAAATTCCTCTCTTGGAAAAAGTTTGTAAGTCAAAGATTAATAGAAAGGAAAACACAATTCTAAGCAGTGGAATAAGGAAAGAGAACACCTACAGAGAGGCTAAACACTAACAGGCACTTTCTTCCCTCTTCTGTTGCAAAGTGCAAGCAAAGACCCCTTGAGAGATGGCAGGGAAAATAAACTGCTCAGCTGTAAATGGTTTATAAAGTAGGTGTGTTTAGGAAATGTATCCATTCAAATCTTCTGGGTCTGCAGAAGCTCCCACACATGCCCAATTGCCCAATGCCTCCTCCTGCAAGTGACTCCAGCAGACAAATCCTTTTAAGCAGGAGGTGATAACAATCCTGTAACAATATCTAATTAATCAGGGTCAGAGTTTGCAATAAACTGATGCCTGGCTCTAACAGGAAGAGGACATTGGGAAGTAAATGGTAAGGGCAGGAACTTGTACTGGAAATGCAGAAATCTGTAATTAAAAAGCTTTTCTTCTTTCTTAAGTTATTTCTTCACTTCAGGTTTATTTTTTTATACTGAGCGAAAGTCTTTCAAGGTGTCTGTGTAAGAAACACCTGACATAGGTGGAGAAGCAAAATTGGAAAAAAACCCAACAGAACAACAACAAAAATAATAGAGAAATACATGAATTCTAATAACTGAGTCTTGGCCATGTCTTGTAGAGTAAAAGTGCCTGCTTTTGTGGGGTCAGTCTTTTCCCTACACACTTGCCATTCACTCTTTTGCTCTTGAGATCCCTCAGCCCTGTCAGCTTGTCTGGTCTACAGCTTTTACAGTCTATCATCTGCACTTCCCAGTAATGTTTTCCATAGCTTTTGCTTTCTGATGGCATGTTTTGTAATGTATGCCAGTTCAGCTGTCAGACCACTTGAACAAGGCTCCTCATGAATGAGAATTTACTGCACATTGTGTTTTCAGCCAAGAACACGAGACTGGTAGAGAGCAAGAGCTGACCTGCAGGGCCTATGAGCAGGTCTAACATGAGCCATTGTGTCTGGGCTCCTCAAAAAGCAATCAAATGGGCTCTATTACACTGCTGCAGACTCTGTTCATGCAGATATCTGAAGCACGTTTCCCAGATTTGTGCCCTTAGGTTTTGCCTATAGGCAGGTTCATCCAGAATTCACATTCTCTGCTGCTTTGAAAGTAAGAGGTTTTTTAATCATACAGCACTTTTGGAAATATTTGTAAGGATGCTTAATTGTTATTTGACTTTAAAAAATAAATTGCATTGAAGTGGCAGTTTATTTTAAGACAGGAATTAGAAAGCAGCTCTGCACTTGGGCTGACATTGGTAACCATGTGATACTCAATTATCCACAGCATGTCAGGATAATTGTGTAGCATGACAAATGTGGTGAACAAGACATCAGAGGATGTTGTACAACCAGACTCCTACAAACAAGGTGGTTGATAGCTAGGTAGGTAAACTGTGACTACCAGTATCTTCTTCAGCTTTTGTTCTTTTTCATTCTGTAAACACAAGCACACCTTGCATAATCTAAAATCTATTAGGAAAAGGAGAGAGGGGTAAAAAAAACATTATTTTCTTTTAACTTGAAAATCTAAAGGAAATATTCCATTTGAAAGCCAGCTGGCATTGGTGCCAGACCTCACTGGGCTGACAAAGTCTGTTGCTGTAGAGAAAAGCGGGCCCACATGCAAATGTGGGCATAGATCAGATGGCAGCAGACAAACTGCCCAGTAGAGACGAGTGTTTGTTTAGCACATTCTGTCAGTACTGGTGTCTGCTGGATAAGAAATTAAAGGTTTGCACTTGCAAAGTGGGTGCTGAATGAGATAACTTTGTCATGACTCAACCACTCCATCGTAAGTTTGAAAGGAAAGGCCAAATGGGAGGAATTATTTTTAATGGAGAATAAGAGAAACTGTTTGTACCGGGAAAGCACATTTAATATGCTTGTTCTTTCCCTTCAATTGCAAACGTAAGTGTAAACTATGCTGTTTGTAACCATCTCTTCAGATTAATGGAGAACAACTTCTGTCTCTCACCTATAACAAATTTACTGTAGCTTTTAAACAATTTTCTTTCAGTGGTAACCTCCTAAATGTTTATCACCAAAGCTCCTTACCCATTTGGGCATCTTTCCTGCTTGGGGGTCATGATGATGAAACTGCAGAACCAGCACTGTTACCACCACAGACAGACCAACGATGACCATGATGCTAGCAAAATACTGAGCTGCAAGCAAAAGGAGGACTTGGTTAAGGGGGGGGAAAATACAAAAAAAGCATATAATATCCCTTGGCCATGCCTCAAGATCTACATTTGAGAAGCACTGCACCACATCTGAACACCCTCTTTTCTGGTCTGCTGCACTGGAGCATTAGAGGTATGTATCTGCTCAGCCCCCTCCTCTCCTTGTGAGAGAAGGCCTAGAACACACAAAAGGTGAAAACTGTTTGGTTTTTGACCTAGAAGAGGAGTGTAGGGCCTCATGGTAAGAACACCTTTGTGCCTGCTGCCCAGACAATGAGAAGCTGAGCTGATAACACCCACTGAACGTCAGCATTCCCAATCCCAGGCCTTCCATGGAACCAGCAGAGATGCTGGAGATACTGTCGTCATGATGCCTCTGGACCCCTTCAAGAGCTGTCATCAGTTCCCCACCTTTTCCCCACTATTGCTCCCAGGTTGGTTAGGCATATTTCTCATTAATCTTCTTAGCCCTCGGGACCACTTCTTCTAGTTTCTATGGAAGTACACTACAGCCTCCTAGAATGCTAAATTTAAATCTGCTGTGCAGGAAAGAAACCAAGATCTTGAAAGCCAGAACTGAGGCATGAAGCCATATCACCTAAGTGGCAGCACAGCCTCCTCATGCCAGGAGAGAGGGTGATGCACTGGAGCGTAAAGCAGAATTACCCACAGGGGTAATGACATTTGAAGGTTTCAGTGGCAAAATACCAGAGAGCATTACTGTTGGCTGACATAATGGTGTAATGTGGGAAAGCACATCATATTGCAGCCTCTTGCAACCACCAGCCCTCCCTCCTGCAGCTTGAAGGAAAAGTAGAAAATTCAATCACAGCTCCAAAGCAAGTTTTGTTCTGCCTGTTTCTTCATATCCCACTGCTTCAGGAGGAAAAAGCTTATCTACAATGAGGTTCTAAGGCCTACATGAAAACAAGGCTGCAATTGCTTCAAGAGGTATGGCTTTTCATGACAAAATGAATTATGTATCTAGATAAGAACACTCCCAAGGGTGACATGAATTAAAAGGTCTCTATTGCACTTATTCATAGAGAGGAGAGTCAGCAAGCAGGCAGAAGGAGAGCAAACCAGGCTTCAGGGAAACTGTCACACGGCCCATGTAACAGAGAAACACAGCAGTGTTGACATTGTTGGTTTAATTACTGCCATCAGTCACTAAATAACTTCCTTAAACTCTATGCATTTTGATACCACCACACTTCAAAGGTCTGAGATGGTCCATTTAAAATGGCTTTTAGCTGAGATTATTCTCATATCCTTGAAAAATTAGTCACCTGGTTAAACTTGGAAACAACTTGATAATATCTGACTCATAATCCTAGCCAATGCTTAGCAGAGGAATTGACCCAGGGTTTTTTATGCTGTAAATCCCGGAACAGATGTCAGGAAACAGCTGTGTAGACCTGCTAGTAAATAGAGAACACTTCTCTCCAGAACACACTGGGAGCCAGAGGGAAGCCAGGGACCCATAAAGGAAGATATTTTATAGTTTTGCCTGGTGGTAGGCAAGGAAGAGGCTGGAGATGGGTCATCTACATTTTGAGGGGAGGAATGGGGTGCTCCAGTTTAAGGTACATGGAAGTCTTCAGTTGGAAAGTAAGTATGGAGGACATCACGCATGCTACTTGAGCCCTGTGTGTTAATATGAGGCAGTCAAATGTGTACAAGATATCTGTGAAATCTGGCAGGCAGATCTATGCCTACCAGGTAGGTGTGGGTGCTGTATTCACAGAGAATATCACAAAGTCCTGGAAATGCCCAGGACTCGCTGGATTTTGCCACTCCTGAAGAGACAAGAGTGAAAGTGGAGGAAAAAGATATCAATGACTGGCACAGCTGCTGGTCTTTCACATCTCTAGCTGGAGATATGATGGAGACTATTGCCTCCTTTTATGTGACAGGAGAAGGTAGAACTGATAGCCATTGATCAAAAAGGAATAATTGATAGATCATGCTAGATCACATGCCCACACCCATGCCCATGCATCTGCTCGATTGAAAACCTGACTGTCCTTACAATCTAGAACAAGGCAGGGATGGCCAAGACCATGGGTCCAGACTCAGTAAACATTCCCCTGTAAGGGAAGGGCTGAGAACTCAGTGGGTATGTCCACAAGGCAAAACATTCCTGGCTCTGAAATTATAACCTTAGCATTTTCTGATCTTTTCTTCCAGGGTTTAATTCTACATCTCCTCTTTCCTGGCAGCAGAAAAACATAGTCTTAGTGCAGCAGGAGTAAGACAGATGAGGAAAACTCCTGTGCTGTACTCCATACACTTCCTTAAAAATATGGCCTAATCTTTCAGTCTGCTCTTTTCTGTTTCTGACAATCCTTTGCCCTCACACCAGCAAGGTCAAACCCATCATTTGGTGACAGCTACAAGAGCTGCTTTCCCTGTTCATCTGTGAGGAGCCGGTGTTTTTTTTTGTTTTGTTTATGTCTCAACATATTATGTTTTTTGTTATGTCTCAACAATGGCTGTCAGAGGCACGTAGGTAGGGTAGACATGGCCACATGTGCCATATCTACGAGTCAGCCAGGAGAAGATGGAGGAAAGCCTTATCTCTGAGGAGACTTTGCCAGGCCACCAAGTCCTGTCTCACATGGGACAAGCCAGTAGGGGACCACTGAAGAACTGCACCCCAGAGACATTCTCCAGTCAGATGGCAAAAGGTGTCCAGCACGGGATGCAATGGGACATCGGACTGGGCCAGTGGTCTCCTGTCAGAAAGCAGGCTTGGACAGGAGCCAGGGGCATAAAAAGTAACTGCACCCCCAAGCTCCGGGGGCTGCTCTGGCACTTGTCTTTTGACTCTTTTGGGGGCTTTTCGAACTTGGTTTTGGGCTCCTGCCTTTTTGGCTCTCCTGCCCTTGCTGGCTCCTGCTCACCCTCGTGTCTGTCCTGCCTCCCTGTGTTCCTGACCAGCGCCCTCCTGCTTGATCTCTGCACCGCTGCCTGAATCTCTTGCATCCAACCCTGCCTGCCTTGGAGCATGACCACCAGTGTGATGCTCACTACAGCCCTGTCCAGGCTCCTGGAGCTCCTGCCTGAGCCCCCCTCACCTCGTGTGTGTCGCCCGTGGCCGCAGCAGCCGTGCCTGGGCAGGCAGCGAGCACAGCACTGCCCTGGGACATGGACTGCTCTTCCCGACCCCCGGTGGTAATGCCCTCTTTTCCCTGTCTCCCCTCTCTCTCTCCCTCTCTCCCATTTTTCTTCCTCTTGCTCTGCATTCTCTAGCCCTCTTTAGTGGGGTGACCCCTTTTAATTTTGTCTTTTAGTTACCAATAAATGGTTCTCAGGTACAATGTTTTCCTCATTTGGCTTAATTTCCTTCCCGACCATCCATTATTAAAAGTAGTTCCCCACAGTAGAATGCAACATCACCTCTAGCATCCTCTCTGATTATGACTATGACTCGGACCTGTCCAGCAAACCTGTGAGCAGAGAAGCCTTGCTGCTGAAAGGATCAAACTACAGTGCTCATTGGATAATACTTCCTTGGAGACACAGGCTTTAATCTTCGCTCAATCTACCCTAGCCACACCCTCCCCTGAATTAGCAAACTCTATTTCTGGGTCTCCACTGATGTTGCTGAGCACAAAAATAGGATGCTCTCTGGTGAGGTGGGGCATGGGGGAGGCAAGTAATGAGCTTTGGTCTCCCAAGCAACAACCTTGACCTAGCCACCAGACCTTTTCTGGCAGTATTTTAGGAACCATCCTAAATCCTATTTATTCATTTAGTGCTTTGAAGATGTTGCTCCCACAAAGTCCTATGTCCATGTGTCTGCTGACAGAGGTAAAGGCAAATCTGATTTTACAAAGAATTTCAGCCCCTTTCACTTAAACTGCAGGAG
This sequence comes from Parus major, assembly GCF_001522545.3. Lineage (NCBI taxonomy): Eukaryota > Metazoa > Chordata > Aves > Passeriformes > Paridae > Parus > Parus major. The sequence goes on from NC_031799.1 coordinate 44,781,872, forward strand.
GAAAACTCCTACTAAACATCTCTCTGTGTCCTACTTGTAACTCCTAGTTACTAGATCAGCTTGGAACCTTTAACAATTCCCTTCACTGTGGGAAGTGTCAGGAGCAGCAATCCGAAATCAGGGTGAATGTGAAAGACCAGGAATCTGATTGCTGATAATTCAACTGCTCTGAGGCAGAGCTCAGATGTGACTGGCACATTCTGGAGAGGAAGTAGCTCAGTTGCACTCTGCTCTGGGTAGCTGCCCCATGCCAGAAAAATGCACCAGTGTTTGGAGCATGTGTTTGGAGCCTCTCAATATCCCTTACTTACACAGCAACATTTTTCAGGGATACTGAGGTCTGTATCAGTCACTTCTAAGTGCTCCTCATACATTTTAAAACCTGTATGATGTTTTCTTCAGCAGAGGTGAGTAAACAAAACTGCTGGTTTGGATGCCTGAATGATCTTCAAGAAGTATGAAATATTTGCTCTTGTACAATTGATTTTCTTCCTTTTCTTTGCCAGAGGCATTATGTAACATACTATCTGGACAGCAGTTTTAACATCTAGGAATTGTCATCTGTCCCAGGACAATCAGAGGATGATCAGGTGCTGTTGTCATAACAAATATGGATCTAATAAAACCATAGATAGTCAGAAGGTCTTCTAAAAAGTCAGTGAGAACAGCTATTTGTTCTTTGCAGGCATACTCTGATGTCACCTTTATCAAAAGGATAACAATGATTTCCAACTCATAATTTGAAGAGCACTCAGTACCATTTTTGAATGTTTTGTGTCATCTGATGTTATAGAAGCACCTTAGGATTATTTCAGAGATGTTTTGGAAGACATACTGCTGAAGTGGAACTGGATTAACTTCAAGGGCCGATTAAGGGCAGGGTAAACAAAACAGATAGGAAAGATAGATGTTTTACCTTGATTTTGTCACTGAAAATTGATATATCATATCATATATCATATATCATATTATATCATATCATATATATCATATCATGCTAGCAGTTATCATATGACCCAGATTTGTTAACACAGTTAATCACAAGAAAAACAGAGCATCTGCACTGTGACCAGATACAGTCTTGTTGCAGTGAAATACTAGGGGAAGGAGGAAAGTGTTGTGCTCAGGTATTCACATTGATCAAGTTGGATGCTGAATGCTTCCCACTGGTGTTCCTGTTTCTATTCTATCTTTTCAGAAAACATCAGGTTTTGCATGTGGAATGAATAACTGGGTTAGAGCCACTCTAAGTCCAGTAATTTCAGTCATTCGAGGCTAAATGCTTTGTGCTTTTTGTGAGCTCAGAATGAGATATTCACTGCTCCTCCTTCTGGAAATGGTCCAGGTGAAAGAAGTAAATACTTTGGAGGTTGATGAAAACCTCAGGTACTGGCAGAGGGGCTTGCAACCCCCCTTCTTCTTTTCTCCTATGGTAGGGACTAGGCCTGGCGCTGGGCAGATGCTGTGACAGTCTCCAAGGGGCAATGGCTTTTCCTTTTTACTTTTACTGTTGTACAGAGACAGCAAATAAATACAGAAGCAGACAAAGTATTATAGTACTTGTGTTTTGAAACTCTTCTTCCATATGCTTTTGAAGAATAGAAGTGGGAGTTTGAAAAGTAAAACCCTTCTATTATTTCATTTGATAGTATTTTTCTGTAAAGATAAAGCATTCAAGACTCTTGGCTTTGGGAAAAGCATCACTGAGCACGGGGAATGAAACTGTAAGGGCTGCCATGAAGGAGAATTTCTGTTTCATGAAAGAGATTGAGCAGGGTCCTGACTCTGACAAGGTACCAGGCAGGACCATGAGAGGATAGGGGATAAAAGCCCTCCAAAAGCTCAAAAAGGGACAGAGTAAAGAGATGGCATCAGCTGAGAACATACTTGAAGATAACAAAAAACGTAATAGGGATTAATCTAATTTTCTTTCTAGTAAGAACAACTAATGCCTTATGTTCATAACATAAAACAATCTGTAACTCCCGAAGGTGACAAAGCACTACATTGCTTCCCTGTCCTGGTAATTTCCAGTCTCATTTGCAGTATGAAAAAATGCAAGAAATCACCCCAAGCATCTGCTGCAAAAGTACTAACTACAGTGCAAAGTGTTCATGCTTACTGAAATGGCATAGGCGTGGAAAGGAACAGCAAGGAGGGGACACAGCTGGAAAACACCATCATAATGAAGCCCTAAGCAGCAAGTTGTTGCTTTTAAAAAAGCAGAGGAGGTTGGCAAAATGAGATGCAGTTTTGATAACTGTAGATAATTTTTTTTTATTGATTTTTATTGATACATCCCGCAAAAATGTCAAGCATGATGTTAATCATAGGAAGTGCCAGTTCCTCATATTATGAAGCTCATGTTCCTCTTTCAAACACTGTCTACATACCAGCTTCCTGGTGTTTCCCACTTTCTGCTAAAAACTCCTTTTTAAGCAAAAAAACCCTCTTGATCCAAAATCAGTGGAGTTATTTTGGAGACAGCTCATGGAAAATAAGGATTTGCAGCACTTTGGAATTATTTTGGCATGGAAAACAATCAAAAATTATTAACCACTTCTCCTGTGCAAGGGGAAGCCTCAAATTGCAAGGTATAAAAAGTGTTTACATAAGAAACAAATCATCTGAATGGCCTGAGACATCTGAACATCTAATTTCAAGATTTGGCTTTTGGGCAGAAGCATGCTTTATCTGCTTTGACAAAGTACTTTGGAAGTGGTACTTTCTCAGAGCACGGGCCAGGATGGAGAGAGAGCTGCTAAATCAGAGGCTATTGCAGCTTTGGTCTAATGCTGAAGGAGTCCAGCCATGGGTGCTGCTGGCTGTTTTTCTGTGTGTCTCTACCTTCTGTGCTACCTGGGCCTGAACTCAAAGCCTGCAAAGCTTCAGGTCAATACAAGTGCAAAGAGCTTTGTGAGGTTTTCAAAGCAGGCATTTTAGGGTGTGTCTCTGCACAGTGTCACCCTGTCCTCACAGTGGTGGGACCTCAGCACAGGAAAACAGAGGTGGGTGAAATAAGTTCTGCACAGCCTTAACACTGGCTGTGGATTGATCCGTCTTTCTGAAAAACTGGCTGATTTTGGTAGGAACTAAATATTAAATTTGGAGATTAATTTTTTTTTATGTCTATGAGCCCAAACTAGCAAGTTTTCCTGAGGCATTATTGAAGACTTTCCCACAGCTGTGAAAGATAGATTTGATTCTGGTCACTGCTTTATTTGGTACCACTGGAAGTGGGACCACATGACCACCGACTCTGTAATCTTAAGGAGGCTCCAGCTAAAGGTAAGTGTTTTAGTTAGGAATCTGCATTGACTTTCAGGACTTTGTTCCTTAGTGACTTCATAGCGCATGATTTCCTTAATTATAAGGTTGCTTTTGGATAGAAAACACAGTTTAATGAAACAGATCAAGGATATGAAGACTTTAAAGGAATTCAGGCATATGTCTATTGCCAAGAAAGGAACTCATCCTTTCCTGAGAAATGGCCATATAACCATTACCAAAACCAAATCCTTGTCCACTATTATTTACCTAAAATAATAGAATCATTTAGGTTTGAAAAGACCTCTAATATAATCGGGTTCAATTGTCACCTAACATGGATCCCAATGTCTTTATAAAAAAAAAAATAGTCCTTACAGTATAGAGCTAAATACTTCAAATGTAATTTTCAGATTAATTGCCTAGTCCTTTAATTTCAAAAGGCAGAGCCTGAACTTTTTCAAAGGTTCTAATTAAAATAACAGTATTTGTTAATAACAGTATTTGTTTAATTTTGATTTAATTGCTGAACCAGGAAATGGTTACATCTTCCTATGTGTTTCACTGGATGTAAGCAATAATAGGGACTGGAAGGTGCATGAAATCCACATTAAATTACTGTCATTTGCAATGCAAAACAAATCTGCATAATCACATAGGTTTTTAGAAAGAGAAAAAAACAAGTTGTCTTTTACCTGAGCTCTATCATGCAGGGTTTATGATTTTAGCCAGTGATTAGCGCAGTCAGACCAGTAATTCAGCTGTGTAACACATCTGGAGTTCTCTGCATTTCTGTACATACTTTCCTCAAATAATGAACTCCAGTTTTCTACTTACAAAGACTCTTGGTAAAAGTAACTTCAAAGAGAAAAATTAAAAATAAGTAAAATCATGACTGCAGCAAGACGTACTTCCCACAAAGCATGATTAAGCTACAGTAGGAAGGGTAAGTTTAGGACACAGTTGCTACTGCATAGCCATGGTCTGAAAGTCTCTCAGGAGCTACACTCTAGAGGTTTTAAATGCCAGTAGGGACTTTAAGTACTTTGCAGAGAAAGAATCCTTGTCCATAAAGTTGACTTGTGCTGGATTCTAGTCAAACTGTTGAGTTTCTAGATGTCATGTGACTTCAACTCTTTTGATTTAAATTATTAAGTTTATTTCTGTGCTATGGGTGATTAATGTTTTAAACAGAAACAGAGGCATTGTTCCCTGGTTCAGCTTTTTCCTTTCACTGGCATCTCTGTGGAAGGGCAGGATTTCACTTTTGAAATATCGTGGTGCCTTTCTTTGCATACATGTATGCTGTTGAAAACTGGGTTTTGAAAATAAATATTTTCCACAAAAGGAAGGGTGTGCTAGAAAAGGATGGGAGCTGATATGCTGCTGGACAAGGAGCAGCTAGCTACTGATGTGAATGCAGACCCCAAGAAAGCTGAGGGAGAGCACGGGGCCAGCCTGTCCATCTGGAACATTTCTTGGCACCGAAAGTGGATTGCTCACTGTGGAAAGGAAAGCTCTACCCATAACCCTGCGGCAGGAGCAGCAGGGTTCTGGTGCTCAAAGTTGCTGAGCAGCCTGCTGCTGATTCCTAGGCCAAGTTTTGTCACTTGTTCTTTACAGAAAAATAAATTGACTTGTTTTTATCATTTATTAACATGATGGTTGGTAGGCTACTGAGAAATGGGAATCTCTTGTCTGGGGAAGTTGGATGTGTGGGGTAAGAGAGTCTCTGCTTTGGGCAGCTTTATAAACAGAGAGAATGCAGAGCACATAACAAGGAAGGGGTGACCCACTTTGCAAAGGTATAAAAAAGGAACTGTCTTGTCCCACTTTCATCCTTCTGATTATTTAATCTGAGAGGTGCTTTGTTATAATTTGATGCTCCCCTTAACTAAGAGAAACTAAGGTATGATTTCCACATTGCTCTGTAAATATGTTCCAGATTGCAAAAGCTAAAGGTTTTATTGGTGTCATATGAGACCAGTTCTCCCTTACTACCTCAATAAGAACACTCCAACAGCAGCTGTGATATTTTTCCATATTATTAGAGTTCAATAGTTAAAGCCAAGGTCAGAAGAAGAAAGTACAGCATGTTAGGCATGAGTAGCTTTGAAACAGCAAAGGCTATGAGGGTGCAGATCCAGAGAGGTGTGGATGCATGTTTGTTTTTAAAAAATCAGGCCCTAAGAATATAAAGCAGATTTTTAAAGCATGTGGATGCAGATTTTAAAGTCCCATTTTCAAAGTATCTCTGCACCTACATGGATGAGGACCAATAACAGTGGCTCTTCAGCAGATCAGCAAGGGATCTTTCTACTTCAAGATCAAATGATCTGCATCCTGCACAAACCACATGCTTTAGAAAATTTGTTTATTCTTGTAACCTGCTGCTAACCATGCTGATTCTTCAGAACCTGAATGAGCTTTCCAAATGTACTCCTTTTCCTCATATTAATTCTGAGGATTTTAACTGAACCAGAGATCACACGGAAAAACTCAGTGATCATGGCCTGGCATATTCAGTTTCAGCAGCTAAAATATCCCATTTCAGATCCCCTCTAAGACCATTGAGGAAAAGATGCTGTGTTCCTTTATTAGAGTAAGGATAAGGTTTTTCAGAACCCAAGGTCATGAAAAAGCACACAGCCCAGCTTTGAGCACTTGCTGAACGAGGGCTGTTTGGGTGCAGAAAGCAAATGGATAAGCAGTCTCCCTGCAAATTTGGAGTGGAGCAAGGAGTCAGGGACAGGGTTTTTAGAAATACTGTGGAAGGGAGATAACAACCTAAATGTAAATGCAGACAAAGGTGGAAAAAAGTTCTATTGGGTAGTCAGAGCAAGAAAGACCTCAAGAATGGTGAAACAAGGTGGAGGAGCTCACCTCCACAGTGAGCAAATGTATTAAATCTGGGGAATATGCAGGACCAATTGAAACTGCACATAGTCATGGAAAAATAATGTTCCTAGAAAACTGAGATGTTGGGGAACATTTCTCACTACCAGAAGCTCTTCAGGAGCAGTTATGAGAAGGATCCACTTGGATGTGAGAGGCCTCTGTCTGGATGGGCAAGAGGCGCTGGACAGTCTGTTGATCAGCTTCAGTGAAGAGGCCAACAGGTGTAATTCTGTGGTAGGAGTGCACGACAGACCATCCAAAGATAGTGGAGACTTCTTAAAACAATTCTGGGAAACTTTTGTATTACAAGCCCTCATTGTCACCAGGAGTTTGATCTACCCTGATGACTGCTGAAAAGGCAGTACATATATAACGTATAATTAGGGGTGGTGCACAGTGTGCTTCACTAACAATGAAGAACTGTTTGGGAACATGATAATCAGTGACAACCTAGGCTGGAATTATTGTGAAGTTGTGACGCTCAGGACCATAAACAGAGTGAGGACTAAGAACAACAGAGCATAGACCTTGGACTTCAGGTTAACAGACTTTTCATCTTTGGGGGGAACTACTAGCTGGAATCCCACCAGGGATAATCTGAAAGATAAAGCAGCACAGGAAAACTGCAAGGGCTTCCAAATGCAAGAAATAGGTAAGCATACTAGTAGATGAGTGTGGCTAAACTGTGAACTCATTTTAGGGCTTCAATGAAGAAGAGAGAGGGCTGTGGAAAGCAGAGACGGGCTACAAAATGAAAATTTGGAAGCATTGTCTGGTCCTTATTGTTGGTATCAGAAATGTTAAAACTCATTAATTGAGACTGGTGAGGGAATTAAGGGCAACTTGATTTGGAATTGGATTTGGAAGAGTTTCTATCACTACGTAAACACTACACAAACAGCTGAACAAGGCAAACATGGACTTGCTGCTGAAAAGAGGGGATGATGTAGTGACAGTGAACAGTGATAAGGTCAAGGCAGTATGTACTTTGCCTCAGTTTGCACCGTCAAGGTCTCTGACATCTCTGTGTTTAAAGATGGTTCAAGGGTGATGAACATGACCAGAAATAGGTAAGGAAGGACTCACAGATTGATTGTGAGATCTGAACTGCCCAAATCCATGGGATCATCAAGAGTCCTAAAGGTATCATTGCAAGACCAAGGAGATGGACAGATGATGCATCCACCTCTAAAAAGCTTAAAAGGATAAACCACAGAACAACAGCTTTGTCATTCTGACTCTGTACATGGATAAATCAGGCAGGAAGTCCTCAGGGAACACTTCTGGACAGCTGAAGAAGAGGGCTGGGACTGGGAACAGCCATCCAACATTTAATAAGAATAAATCATGTCTGACCAACATGATTGTCTTCAATAACAAAATATTTCCAGAGAATGAGAGAGTAGTGGATATCACTAAAACTTTAGGAATTCTCTGATAAGCAGAAATAGTGTTATTGCAGCATCAAAGTCTGTAAAAATACATAATTATTCATAGCTTTTTTGGTACAAATCCTACCTTTTATAATAGAAGACTTAATTAGTAGAAACTGTTCAGGTTAAAGCTAAAGGACTGGCCATAGGCAAATGTACCCCCTTACAAATTCTAAATGGGATTTGTTATGTATTATACAGAGCAAAGTTATGTCAACAGTGATTCAAGATGTCTTGTGTCTCCTCCTTCCACAAGTTTCTCTTAGAATTGTGTCTGTCTCCAGTGTTCCAGGTATATGTTCAGAAAGAGGTTTTATTGCTTTTTGGAAGGTCCTGTATGACTTGAAGCCAAGAGTCCAGCTGATTTTTGTGAAGATGTGTATGTTTTCCGGAGGTTTTCAGGAACTCTTGCCTGTGGGTGCCACTGTCCTTACTGTTGCATGCTTATCCTCCTTCCCCAGAGTCAGGCTTAGTTTTAAAGCCTTGAAGAGAAATAATGAAGCTGTCTGAGTAAATGCTTTGAGTACAAATTGTGTCTAGAACATGTACGTTAGTCATGATTTGTACTCACAGGTCTTTCAGGTAGTGTTCATTCTTATTTATTTTTTAAAATAGGACATCACTTTATTTTCTCTACCCTAGAATAAGGCCCTATGAGACCAAGGTAAAGGGGTGGTTCTGTAAAAACAGAGACTGTAACAATGACTCTCTGGCCCACAATCCCAAGATGATGATCTGTTCCATAGTTTTCAGTACATATTAAAAATGCACCGGTGACATACTTGAATTCTGACTGTTGTTTCCTGACTTGCTCTTCAGATAGAGAGAAAAGGGAATGTGGGAAGGATTGGTGTAATAGCAGGGAGGCAGGGTGATGCAGAAGAAGGAGGATTAATTTTCTGCAGTGTTGATTCTGTGTCCTCTCAATCCTTGCAGTTACCTGCTTATCTAGTATTTCCAGTGCCTTTTTATGGGTCATGTAGGTCCTTTTCATACATGCACATGGTGAAGTCCAGGCTGACATTCCTGACATTGCTGAATGCAAAACTGGAGTACCAAGAGTAGTCAGTCTTCAAATTTGCTTTGAGCAACTCTTGAGAGGCATCATACATGGTGCACAAAGCAGTGAAAATCGACTTACCTATTAGTGGGACAGAGTCAGAGGTTGCAGGCATGATCTCAGCCACAAGCAGCATGAATACAGTCAAGGAAAGAAGGACAGTGATACCTGGAGGGAGTGAACATATTTGGGAAGAGTGAGGAAAATGAACTCTGCAGCTGCTCCTCTGATGTCTTTGCTGTTAAATATAGCTTTGTCCTGATATATGGCTAGGCCAAACCCTTGATTTCATGTATGTCAGTGAAGATTAGAGCTTCCACAAAGTGCAAGCGTTTTTAGATGCAACTCTATCTGCTCTCTTTTCACTTTTCTCTAATAGACACAAACCCTTGCTTCTCTCAAAGTAATGGAAAAATCTTTTTTGCTGAGTGAAACGAAGCTTGCAAAACTGGTTAACTATAGCGCTTTTCCAAAACATTGCACAAAGCTCAAATGGTTGTTAAGGGAGAGACTTACACAGACAGCAGCCTAGGTTTTGCTATCACATATTATATAACACCCCTCAAAAACATGTAGTCTGTTATAAAAGAAGCTCTTTGCTCTATCTGGAAAGGCTGTTGCTAAACCTATCCATCCTGGAACTGAGAAATCAAAAGGTCAATGCATGAACATTAGCTCCTATTTTTGTGTCAACATAGTACTTCAGCTCAAAAAATTATTTTCCTTATGTGCATCCTATATTTCATAGACAGTAATTGTACCCCTGATAGCCTGTGTTTTACTTCCTGTAAGGCAGGCTGCTCAGATACCTTTTATTTTTTAACCAAAAAAACCCCACTGAAGACACTTCATCAACTTAGAAGTCTCTTTCCTGAGACAGAATCATGGACAATTAACTTGTAAGATCTAATCTGGGCCAGTCTGATGTATTTAGAGCTGTCCCCTATCTTCTCTTGGAAGAACCCTTCCCATTTTTATCAACACAGACAATAGAAAATCTCATTTAGCTCTTCCATGGCTGTATTCATAGGTGACTCATGGCAAGGTGTTTTGGGAGCTGAACTTTGAAGGTGAAAATCTGGTGCCCAGCTGCTGCTGTCCACAGCCCTTAACTCTTTGTTTCCTAGTATGTTCCATAATGTATGTTCAGTATGTTCTGAAAAAGACAGTCACAATGAGTTGTGAAATGCATTGAGATGTACTAAAGAACGTAACAGGCATGACAGATTACTATCACTACTGCCTGTGCCAGCAACAAGTTCAGCTTTCCCCCAGTCCAAGAGTTGTTATATGTGTAGCACAGGATGTGTGAATGCCATACAGAAAGCTGTTATTCTTGTTCCTGCAACCAGAAAAGTACTTCTATTGCTCTTCTAGTGAAACTTTTATTCATCAAGCACTATAGCACCATGAAGTATTTATTTTCCTATTTTATAGGATGCTTACGAAATAAATGAATATTTCAGCACTTACCTAAAGAAATCTTCTCCCCAGAATCAGCTGGCAAAAGGAATACAAGCAGTGCTAAGCCAGATATGAGAACACAGGGAATGAGTAAGTTCAAGCCATAATAGAGGGTGCGTCGACGCATGGTGATGGTGTATGTCACATCTGGGTAAGGTTCTTTGCAGCATTCATAATACATCTCATTCCTCTTCCCTGGGACACCTACAGAGAGGGTGATCAGAGCAGTGGGGAGAGGTGCAGGACTCCCAGTTACCTCCTTGGACTGGACCAAGATGTGATGGTTTATGAGCCAATGTGTGTTACCTCTGCTGTTCTTAATCCACCTTCTGTGCTTTCTAGGGTTTACTTTCATGCCTTCTGAGCCACTTGAACCTACCATAGCTCATCTGAAGCTCATCATACTAAAGGTCATCTGGGCCAGAACAAAACCTCAGCAAGAAAGATGTGCATTCTGCACATTCCTACATTCTGTGAATGGTCACATACTATTGATGTGATATTCACTAGCACACGCATCAGATTATCTGCGTGACAAGTATCACTGCTTCTTACTTTTCTGTGATCCTCTATTTGCTTTTTTTTTTATCAGGAAAAACAGACAGGGCATGGCTTACTTTTCAAAAAGGATGCCAAGTAAAGCTCAAAGTCTGTCATATCTGAAGGTTAAGAGACATAACTGTCCAATAGGGATGTACTGCAGGGCTGCCCATGGTGATCCTGCTGCAGCAAATTGCCTGACATGCTGTGTGATGGGGACTGCAAGAGCACTGGAAATGTCAGGAGAGCTGGAAGAATTCTGTACCTTGTATACTCCATGCCAAAATTGCTCACTTCTCTTTTGTTTCTCTGGACATGACAGATGGTGTGACAAAGTGTGCATTTTGGCAGAGGCTTAGGAAAGTTTTCTTAAAAGATACAGCCATGGCTTGCCTGAGGTGCTACTTAATGTTTTTGCTGTATGAGCTAAATAAGTCCCTGTTTTGTACTCCCCTGGTCAGGGTGGAAGGCAGATAAACCACAAAATCTTAATCAAATATGGAAAATTATTGCACAAAAATACCCACTGTAAAGGAGCACTGGACAGGGAGAATTGCTCTGAAATAGCTAGACTTTAGGAGAACTTCACTATGGAGTCTTTTGCCTTCTCATTAAACTGAATATAATTTCTCAGATGCCCTGAATGGTAAAAAATATTGCATGCAGTTGGTCAGGGCATTATTTCCTCATCTGTGTATCCAGACTGGAAGATAAAATGTCTTTTTTATAACCTCTCATTGCAGTTGTCTAAGTTCCATCAATTCCGTAACGTTGCTTGTGACTTACAGCTACATAAATGAGTTCAAAATAACTCACTAGAAGCTCACTCTGATTAACTAGTTCTGGTCATAAGTTCTTTTGAAAACACAGGTATCTTCCAAAGCATAGAAGAGAGGCATACTGATCTGTAGATTCTGTAAACTGGTAGTCACTTTGATGCTTTTCTGGCTGAGAAAGATCCATTTATGTAAAAGTTTTGCTGAGATACTTTTCACACCAATCAGTTTTGCTGATGAATCAGAGTAAATGTGAGAGTAGTGTTCCATGCACCTACATGAGACACATCCAAGTTTAGTACTGACAAACTGCTCAGATGTGTCAGGACTAGTAGCTTTCATTTATGTACTCAGTGTCAAGCAATTGCTTTAGAGCACAGTGGAACTGTGTCTGAAAACAGACACAGTTCAATGAACGTTGCTGAAAGGCTGTCTCTGATATGTGATTTTTTTTCCCTCTTTTTTTTGCTTCTTCTTAGATCTATATTTTTAATACCTGTATTCTATGTCCAATTGATTGATTATTTATATATTTCTGAGGTTTGCCTTTGAAAATTCAACTATTGAAAATTCAAAGGTTGGCCAACTTACCCACTAAATCCCATTCTCCATTTGAGATGTAGTTGGAAATATCAGCCTCGAGCATCTGCAGGTCAATCAACCAGCCACTGTGAGTCCAGGAGCCAAACTTCAAATCACACTTCTGCACATCAAAGGGAAACCAGCGGACATCAATGTAACATGTGCTTTTCAAAATGCCTGTAGATAGAGCATAGTCATAGTCATGATCAAGCATGTGCAGGGTGCATTCCATCTTACCCTTATCTGTCTCTGATGGTGAGCAAGTTTCCTCTTCAAAAATTATGTGTGATACAACACAATCAAACAAGTACTGCAAGTGGAAGATGCTGCCACGAGTGGAATAACCTTCCTTCCTCCACAGTGAAGATCTCTCTCACTGCATCCTTGAGGTAGGGACATCCTTGCTGGGACATTGTGGCCACCCAGGAGCAGCCCAGCCTGTCTCCCAGCGCCTGCTGGCCCTAGCAGATTACAGGCAGTGTTGCTTGGTCTGACAGGCAAGAGTACACCAGGGAATCATCAAGACAAGTGAAAAAAGACTGGGGCCCAACTGACTGAGACTAATACCAGTTTGTCTTTTCACCTCTATTTTTAGCTTTAGCCTAGCAGGAAGGTTTTCAATGCTGACTGAGCGCTGCTCATGGGGTCTCATCTGCTCACACACCTCTCCTCACAACAGAGACCTAGCTGGACTGCACATGAAACCTGATGACATGGTGCACACCACCTTACTGTGGATGACACTTCAGGTGGGCCTCTGGATGTTCTGAGCAAACTGGCCAGCAGAGCATTTTACTGATTTATAAAGTGTAAATAGCACTGACAATGGACTTAAATTTTCTTAGTGGATCTGTTTATCCATTATTATCCATCTGTTTTTCCCGTTATTAGATGGGCTGCAAAATTTCCACAGATGGCTTTTAAACACCTTGGTTTCATTCATTAAGAAAACCTACTTGAAATTATTTGATTTAAAGTAAACAAATACCCTTTTTGCCCTACCTGGAGGAATATATTGGCAGGATCCAGAGTAGTTCACCAGCACATTTGTGTGAAATGTTGCATCAAATCTTTCATCTGCACTGTAATACAATATAAACAAAACAAAAAGAAAACAAAGAAAAAGCAAGCTGATGTGTGAGTAAAGATATACCTGTCAACATAAAAATAAACTTTTGCCTGAATTAAGTTTCTACATCTGACTGAAGTGTATACCCTTGACTAATATCTCAGTTCCTTGTAGTTACAGTCAGCCTGCACGTGGGCAGGCTTCTTGCATGAGGCAATGTCCTTAAAGAAGTGAGAGGCAGAGTGTTGCATGTCTTAGAATAAAGGCAGAAGGAAAAGAAGCAAAAGTGTCGCATTAGCTGTATCCAAAAACTGGGCAGTCAGGACAATGGGGCTTTTCTAGGGCACCTGTCAAGATGAGGCAGCTCACCACATAAATAGAGTTAGCTGTTACCTTACCCAGATATCTTGTAACAGCAGTGGTGGCCTGACATAACAATTGTGCAGTCTCCTGAGATGCAGAGGACAAGAGTTTGCTTCTAGCATTGGAAGAAACCACTGGAGAGAATTTCTTTAACAGGCTTGTAGGAGAAGATTCATTGAAACTCCAAGAGCAAAAGGCACAAACAAAAGAGAATTTCTTAATTCCAACAAATTTGAGAAAATTAAAGGAGTAATGAGCCAGACAAGGACATGATTCTTATAGGAGCAGGTCTGCAGACATGTTCCAGAAGGTCTCTTGGGAAGAGATTAACCACAGAGGGCTCCCCTGGCATGTAGATCCTTGCCTGTAGTGGCTCTGTGAAGGTCTGTGTTGCATGACTACACCATCCTACATACCCTCTCTTTCAACCAGATTTTAAGAATTCAGAATATCCATTATTTTTCTGACCTGGTCTTTATCCATGTCTTGAGTCCTCAGCCCTCAGTATTGTCCCCAGCACAAAACAAAAGGGATGATACTGAAAAGCCTAAGTCCAGAATGAGTGATAATTATCAAAGACATAAAAGACAACAAAAAGGGGTTTTATAAATACCAGGGGACAAGGAAAAGACAAAGGATCAGACTGATCCATCACTTGCTGTGGAAGGGAAAAAAACAACCGGGTGCAGAGAGCTGTAGTATTCTGCACCCTGTGCACCTCCTCTTTGCAACTCATTCTCACACAGTGGCAGGAGTCCATGGCAGAGCAGGGGACAAACAGGTTAAGGAAATGTAGATAAGACAGATTCTACTCAGCAGAGCTGATGGAATTTACTCTTGAGAACTAAAAGGACTGGCCGAAATACCCTCTGAAGCATTAACAATTATCTGTGAGAGCTTGTAGAGAAGAGGGAAAGGCATGGTGAATTAGGGGTGATCAAAGAGAATTCTGACTCCATTTAAAGGTGAAATTATAGACCCATCAGCCTATCTTCAAAGAAAACGGGGTGAAACCTCTGGCACAGATTTGTGAAGGGCCAACTGCATTAAATCAATCTATTTTTCTTACTAAGAGGAGGTTGGTGATCTAACTGAATTTCAGCACGTTCTTACAAACTACAGTAATGTGGACCAAGCTGTATGCCTCCTTTTTAGGCACTGAAAAGGAATAGACAGTAAGCAGCAAAGCTGAAGTAAAGAACACTTAAACAGTCTAGGTCTCTCCAGGCCTCCTCTGGATATCTTGTGGTTAGGGTTTGGAAGATAGATCATGGGGAACTCTGGAAACTAACAAAATGAAATTTAATCTGGGTAATTAGAAAGTATTACCCTGAAAATTATCAAAGACATAACAGGGAAAATCTAGTAAGACAGCAGAGCTGAACAACAATATCTGGGGTTTTAATAAAAAAAAAAAAAGTCCAGAATTAAGATATTACTAGAGAAAACCCCAAATCCCCTCCTCCTGGAAAGCATTAAGGAAACAGCTGTCTAGAGTGTTTCCACTTCATTCAACACTGCAGAAATTCTGTCTAGAGAGCTAGATTAATCTCTGGAGAAGGAAAACAAATTAGAGAATTTTCAAAGTAGAAGAAAAATGATGAAGAGGTTTAAAAAATATGTGATAACGAAAGTGAGATGAAAATCTGTTTACTTCGATCAGAAACACTATGACAGATATAGGACAATAGTTCTCCTGCAGATATGGAAATTTTGAAAAGACTATAGATGGTTTTCTCTCTGTGTTCACTGAGAAAAAGTTAAAGAAGTCATCTGCAGAATGGCAGCAAGGAAGAGTTAGACTGGCTATTAGAAAAATCTGGTAGCTGATACTTGCTTGTTTTTGTTAGTCTTTCAGGGTGAGAGTCAAATCCATAAAGGACATAGTATCAGTGCCCATAGTATCAGTGAAGCATGGCTGATTTTCAGCACCTAGTTCTAGTCTCCTACTGGCCATTTCACATCTTGCTTACCTGTTATACAGAAGAATGTCTGGTACCCAAATCTGGTCGGCAGGAAATCGCAAGTTCTGCACTCCTGGGTATTCATACTGATCCCAAGATAAGTAAGCATCAACCCAGGACTGTTGGCAAACACATACATCAGATTATATGAGCTTGTTAAAGTCTTCTAAGTTCTCTGGAATATTATGGGAACAGAATAGATTTTGCCAATAGTGATAGCAGCAGTATGATAATAGTTTAATGCTTGGCTTTAATTATTAAGAAAGGCTGGCATATATAGAGGAAATAACAGTGTGACTACTGAAGACAGTGTCTAGCTCTTCATCTTGTGGCCTGAAGTCAGGCATCCCAAACCTTTCCTGGTGGGCTGGCAGAACCACTGGCAGTAGGCACTTCCATGAGGTCTGCTTTTTCTGAAGTGAAGTGGGTTTTGTGATGGTTAGTGGTAGGTGGACCATGGTCCGAAAGTCCCCGTTGGGTGGAAATAATTTGATTTATTACAAAGATTGGGTGACTCTTTTACTAATCACCTTGCTGTGAGAGGTAGGCAAGTGAACTTTATATGCCAAGGGGATGTTTCTGATCCCATCTCCTCCACCTCAACACAGTGAATTCGAGAAAGGTGCAGGAACAGCTTTTGGGAAGAACCTTCTGACTTACAATGAAGCTCAGTGGGAGGCTTGCAAGGGAACCCCATTCAATGCTATACCTGTAGAACATCTCCTCAAGGGACAGGACACCCACAGGCTCTAACCTAACAATCCTATAGTCATACAGGTTTGTCTGGGTTAGTTTTTGCAATATGAAAACGCTCATTTCTGCTGCAAATCCCAGCAGGTAGTGAGGAAGAAACAGCCTGCACAGTTGAACATATTAATGTGAGATAGTGTTTGGCTGTGAAAATCAAAACAGAATTAGTTTAATCATTCAAGGCTCTCACTGGTTTTTCCTTCAAGGACTGCTTCTTTCCTGTAAGGAGATCTGTTTATACAGCATAAGAAAACACTATATCCCTCACCATAGGCAGCCAGGCAGACCTAATGGGAAACACCCTCCTGCAAAGGAGGTCCCTTCCCTTAGTGAATGTCAGTTTTGCTTATTCTGCATGAGCAGTGCAGGTGAATCCTCAGCTGGAGCAGGCTGCAGAAGAGGGAGGAGTAATTTTTATGGAAGAGGTTTATAAAGCACAAGGGAAGGCAATGTTCCAGAGAGGTGCCTTGGTGCTGCCAGCAACAATGCAGCATGGGGCCCTCTGTGGTCCCCAAACTACCCAATACCCCCTATGAGTAGTCTGCATGTGATCAGGACCATTTCTATGTTCAGGGAAAAGTGCCCTGGCTCCCAGTTTCAGGCAGAGGTGGGATTTTTCCAGAAGGAGCAAGTGCAAGTTGCTTGCGTATCACTGTGTGTCTGGCTCGTAAGTTCCCATTGCTGGTTATGGAAAGGGCCTTGAGCCCCTTGAAGAATCTCTTCCTAGCTATGATGGGACCCTAACTCTGGGGTCTTTGTTTCTAGATACCTACATACAGTGGCAAAACAATGTGGTTGGTTTCATGCTCCGAAGGTCAACAGGCTTGTCCAAAGGATTAGTGTAGTCTCCTGAATTTAATTTTAAATTCTAGGAGGAGCCCTAGGAAAATTTTAAAGGACTAAAAATGTGTGCTTTTATTGCATTATACACAAGCTGTAAGATAGCAGTCTTGCTTTTGAGCTAAGAAATCACATTCAGAAGTTTTCAATTAGTTTCTTTACTGATAGAGGTTACTCACCATCTGCAGCCAAGCATTGGTGATCAACACCTGATTCTTCTCATCCTTTGAACAAAAGTGGGAAGGAAAGAACAGAGAGGAGAAAAAGGGATGAAACAGTTTGATTAGAGATGGAAGAATTTCTCTGTCTTTGAAAGAATCCAGACTCTTGCGGTATATAAACCAAAACCCATGGAGTAAATTGGAACAACACCATTTGGCCCAGACAATAGTGACCCTTTTTCTTATCCTTTAAACCTACAGACTCCCTGTGTTTATCATAACTGATCAACAATAGAAAGGAAAGAAATAGATGATTACTCTTATTTTTCTGGGGACAAACTCCTTACCAGGTTTTACCTTTTTTGCCACTTGTTCAAAACAAGATGTTTTCCAGTACCACACTGCGTGTCATAGCTGGAGAGATTTTATATTGTATTTTCTGCCACTGCAAAGCAATGGTGAAATAATACTGGAAGAGCTGTTCTTCTTCATATTGTGCTATGTAACTTAGTTCTGGCTAAAGGAAAGAAACAGCTGGTCTTGGGTAGAAGCTGTCACTTGGCAAAAAGGACACAAATGCTGTGTGAGAGGGAGCTCACACAACACGTGCACAGAGCAGGAGTCTGCAGGTTCATTTCTGCATACAGAGAATGCAGAATACAGATTCTGTTATAAGACATTCTTCCATGGGGAAGAATGTCTTATAACAGAAGCAAAGATGGTCTCACCACCCAGCTGGTGCCAAGTTCTTTGGGTGTCACAAGGTGCCCAATTTTCTGCAGTTACCCTGCAGATGCTGGACTCTGCAACGTGGAGATGGAGAAGCAGGGCTGCAGTCACTGTGAAGCAGATACACTGGTGCCCAGATATCACCATAGCCACACGCTGCACTTCTCAAGAGCTGAGGCTGTGCTGCTCAGGGGGACAGGCTCACGGTATGCCCAGATGTCCCTGTGTATGTGTCCATGCCCTAAGAAGCTTATTTGTTTTTCTGCAGTGTTTGGGGTGGGAGACTGTTGTAGTGCATCTAAAAATCTTGGTACCTCCCAAGGGTTAAACCCACCTCTGGTTTGTGTAATGTTAGTGCCTACCTGAAAACCTTCTCTCCCTTCCCCCTTCCCATTGGCTGTGACCTCCCTGCATCCCCTGATCACCCCTGCCCCAGGTATAAGAGAGAAGACCCAGAGCATTTCACGCTCTCTCTTGCCCCGGATGGAAGACAGACAATAAACCCGGGATTACTCCAGCAAGTTTGAGCCTCCTGTGTCTAGATACTTTGAGTCCGTGTTGTATCCACTCCAGGACCCCCTCCGCCGCCTGTGCCCTGAGACGAGCAGGCTCTCACCACGGGGGGTGGGACAGAGGGGTCCCATCAGGGAGAGGGATTACAACAGGAGACATTGCAATTGCAAGCTGCTTGGCAGGCATTTAAACTGAACACAGAGTTCCCTGGGCATGCATGCCCTCTCTGGTCATGTCCTTATTGCAGTACTCTCTAACAAGGTAGAAAAACCTAAACTGTCTTACTCACTTTGGAAAAATACCAGTCAGCTCACCTCAAGCTACATTCCTTCTGCCTTTCCTCCCCTCCTGACCTACCTCCACAGTACATATGCAAAGAAACTACCCCAGAAGTGTCAGGTAAGAGCTGCTCAGAACCAAACTGCAACATCGTACACCAAGCTTCGATCCTAGGTGTGTGTGGTCATCTGTGAGTCCTCTGGAGTTACTTTTGTGTCCTATGCAGGAACTGCAGATTCCTAGGCTCAGGCATGAAGGAGAACTTCCCAGAGAAGTCTCCTGACTACTGATTCCCCAGCACACCAGACACTGGACTGAACCCTTGGTACTGCTGAACCCTTAGCATGAATCTTGTTTGTAGCATGATGTCTTTTTACATTTGGGTTGTTGGAGCTCCAGAAATACCACAGCCTAGAAAAGGAGACATCATGGACTTGGAGGATTCCTGATGGTTTTGGCCGTGTGGCCAGAGTTAGGCTCTGCAGCCAAGCTCCTGTCCCCAGGAAAGGCAAATTTCAGACAAGAAACAGGTCTTTGCCATAGTGATCCACACAAAATTCCCTATCACACTACCTCCTCTTGAGTCTCCTTACTGCTTCTGCTGCTGTGAGATACCACACAAAAATCATATGTGATTTTATATTGTTATACTGTTCATACATTTCACTTTCTCCTCTCTGCTGCTCCAGCAGACACAAGCCTCTCTCTATGCAAACCACAATCCACCTCCAGAGGCCTAGTCCTTCTGCACCCCCTTTTGTTCCCTTGGTTGCTGTAGTTGAAGCAATTGTAAGAAAATCTGCAGAAAAATAAGAGAAGGACTGGACTTGTTGAGACAAGTTTTTTAGATGCTGAAGGATTCAAACACCCTCTTGAGAAATAAAGTCCTGAAGTAAAGCAAACCCCAGAGTTGGTAATTGATGGAGTCATCAGAGCTATCTGTGTCCACTGACCTGGGAAATGAAAGCAACCCAGAAACACAGAGGTTGTGTCCCAGGGATCCTCAGAGGCCAGCCATCAGCCTATCTCATGCATTCCTGGCCACCAGTGACTCCTGAGGTGTCCTGTAGGGCTGGCAAGCATGATGGTGATCTGAATTGCACATCAAGTACTAGCAATATTTTGTGTTTTCAGCCAAATAATGCTTTATACTTGTAAGCTGCACATGCCCTCCTAACAAAGACTTTCTGTGTACTGTTAAAGGAGCTTGAACACCATGATTAAAAACATGGTCAGCAACAGTCAGCCAATGCCTTTGCTGTACAAAACTAAGGATTTTCTCCATCTACACTGAAACCTACAGGGAAGGGGAAGAGAGGACATCTCTCATTTTCATTTCTCATTTTCTTATCTACCTATGTAAACCACATGAAAGTCAAATGTACATCTGTGAGGTTGGGGGTTTACAACATGTGCAGATGCCTTCCATCAGGAGCCTTTCATATGTGGCTCTGATTTACAAGGAAACTCATTTTTTTTTTCTGGCACAGCACATTTATACTTGATAGCTTGCAAAGGAGGATATAATGGGCTTTCTTTTGTATTTCACAAAACAGTTTGTTTTCCTTACCTGTTTATCTGTGTGTGAGATACTAATGACCTGGCTAATCAGCTTTCACACCAAACAATTCTTCAGCCAGGTATTTGAAGTAGCACTACATTTATTGTCTTGGACCAGGATAGTCTGCTTTGCCTGCTTTTCACAGGGCTACTGTGCTTAGGTATGTTTTGTAGTCAAAGAAAAACTTTTTAAGTTCTCAAATGCTTATCTAGAGAGTAACAATGGTCCTCCTTATCTTGTGTTTAGATAGCAGCAAAACCACCAAGGTCTACCTAGGGCTTTGGGCTGCTTATGTCTCTCTTAGCTTGGGTGAAAACAAATGTCACTTCAGGATGTTTTCTTGGACATTCAGAGACTATTCTCATCCTTACCTTCAGGCAACTGAGCTCTTAAATGGCATTTGACATTTTGGCAAAATACAGAAAATGCTTCCATATACAGCACTAGTCAACAGATGCAGCCTGATGGGTCCTTCTTATTGCATAGAACAAAATCTTTTTCAAACAAGGATCTGGGTTTTCCAGAAGTGCCAGCAGGTGCAGAAGCAGTGAAGCTAACTTTACACTGGGCAGGCATTTGTCCAGATGTAGCTCTCCTGCTAAGTCCTTTCTAGAGAAGGACCCTGAAGAACCAAGGAAAAAGTGCCTGCTGGGTCTGCTGAAGAGATGAGGGCCATGGGAACCTTGAATCCACCTCCTGTTAGAGTGAGAGGCATTTCAGAGCTGAGGTGTTATGGAGCTTTCTATCTTTGTGGTAGTCTACTGAGCCACATAGCTTTGAATTCTGTAAGGAAATTCTTTGGCTTTTGCAATGGGCTGGTTGTCTCGCCTTTCCAGAGCTGCAGAAGAATTACAGCTCCTGCAATCTTCATCATGGCCTGTGTGCTGTATGCACCTCTAAAATACCTTGTCACAGAAGGGACTGTATTTTTCTATTACTCACAAACAAATAACCTGGAGAACGTGTGTGCTTTACTTTATCTCAGGAGATCACTGGTCACCTAGGTTTGCCTAAGGAGCAGCTAATTATTAAGCTTTGGAAGTTCTGGAGGCAGTTCCCTCATTCTGTGTCACTGGTTTATGCAGAGGGGTTTAAAGGTTAGTTGAGAGGATGCCTTTCCTCCCAGGAGAAAATTAGAATAATCTATCACAGTGCTTTTTCTGTGCAAGATCCCTGTCTTGTCACTGTCAGCCTTGGGGATGACCTCCCCTCTGCATTGGGTTGGCTCTCAGCTCCCATCTTTTGTGCAGCAAAGCACTGAAAGCAGCTCTGCAGAGATTCTGAGTGAGGCTGAAAATGATCAGCTCCTAGAGGTGCTTTTCCATTACTTCCCTGGCAGTTCTGCCGGTTTGAAAATGTTCAGCTCAGGCAAATAATTTTGCTCCCGGTATTTAAAAATGCTGGAAAAGCTGTGGTCACTAGTGAGTGCAACACTTGTTCTCTAAATCCTTCCCGTATTTATCTGGGTCATTTTCTCCCCTTTCTATCTGTAGCCTGACTCCAGTTAATCCTCTGCCCTGGATATCTGCTTATTCCTACAGCCACCTTTGACCCATGGAAAGTGACAGTGGTTTGTTCTGGTGCACATGCTGTGACATGTGAATGTTTTAGTTTGGTTTTCTTTTCCCTGCCCTAATTTCAAAGCTTACAATTTACATACATCTGCCTGTATTGTGCATCACTGCCTGTCAAAAGATATTCCCTCGCCAAGTCAACATCTAAATAAAATATAAGTGCTCTTAGCCACATAATTACCTAGGTCATGGCACCTGGACAAAAAAAAAAAACCCAAAGCCCTTCCTGGTTCAGTAATCACATCACATGATTACCTGCCATCTCTGTAGCAAGGCATTTGTTACCAGGTGGCCAGCAGGAGTTGTTAATTCTTGGCCTCTCATAGAGCCACAGAAGTGGGAGCTGAATCAGCCACTGAATTATTTCAAGACAATGATCAGAAAAGTCCCTAAATGAACAAGTAACTCACAGTGGTCAGGTGTCACTACTTTGGTACTACTTCAGGTAATTACTTCAGGTAATTTTTAATTTATTTTTTTTCCCACTGTACTTTTTGTACCTGAAGATCTGAAGATGTGGAGGGAAGCAGTCAAATGACATGAAAACATTGACATGGAGACTTGGGAAGTTTTGTTAGCAGAGACATTGATCTTTGAGTGGGATCTTATACAAAATATTCAAAGGAATTGATCAAGCATTCAAATGCTGTGCAGTCTACAACTGCACAGACACTCCTTTCCACTGCTGAACCACCAATCAGCCCACAATCTTCCACTGATTATCTAAAACTCAGCTCAAATGCATTGACTGTTGAAGGCTCACAGAACCAGTAATCTTGAGGAGTGCCCAGGTTGCCCTGGCAACATTCAAGTAAGTATTGCCGGACAGCTTTTGTATTTCAGGGGTCTCATTGGAAAGCTGGAATAAACCTTGCCATGGTAGAATCAACTATGTAGGGATAATTTTAGTTTTTCATCTCAATCCCTTTAACAAAGCACCCTGAGGAGGAAGATGGAAATCGGACAGGAGGGCCCAGAATTAAGGCGAAAGAATGGGGAGAAACACAGAAATACAAAGGACTAACAAAAGAACAAACACCTGCTGGGTATTTTGTTGTCCTTCAGTATAAAGGTACATCTAGGAAAATGCTCATATCTGAACACCTTTGTTGCTCAGGATTTCCTCCTATGAATGGTTGAGGTGATGTCTCATGTTTTTCATCTAGGGTTGAATCACACCCTCATCTGATGCCACTGTCTCCTCCTTGTGGTTATGCCTTTCTTGGTCCCCTCCTGTTTTGTAGAGGTATGTGTTCTTTCACTGTGGGCAAAAAGTGCAATATGCCTTCAGTCTTTCCACTGTGTAACAGCTACTACAAAAGCAGAGTAGTAGCCTGTGTAGCTGTGTGGTCCTACTGTCTTTAATCACACACATTCTTCTCTCCCCAGAAGAAGGGTTTGATGGAATGCCATTGCATCTCTATCTGCTGCTTTCAGGAGAGTCTATTCACTTGCTTTTGAGACAGAAACTTTACATATTGGAGGTTTTGCCTCCTCTCAGATCAGACTCCTCCCCTTGCAAGCCCCTGAGCCAGAAGCAATCACTTGTGGTGAGAGTGGAGAGTTTATGAGAACCTTGTGCTGGGAGAAGCACAGCATTGAAAGAGGGACTGTGCCAGAAAAACCTGCAAACACAGGAATGCTGGGGATTCCTTAGACTACGTAATGCATGGTTATCAAAGTCATCAAGAGGTATTCCTTGTGAAAGCCTTGGCTCCCTGTATGTGAGAGACCAACCAGATATGGATGTTAAATGCAAAGCCCTGGAAACAAAAGCTGTTGCAGCAAGTACTGGACCTATGCATTCCCCAGAGATGAGAGTGGAAGTAAGAAAGGGCAGAAATGTTGGTTTCTATTGTCAATCAGGGCTTGAGTAGGCAGCCCTCCTACTCATTGGCACAGCTGGTGACTGAGAGTCTCCTAGGCCACACACTTGATTTGTGTCTTACTTGCCTTATCCCCAGCATTTTCCAGTTTCCATTGTGGTGAAAAAAGGCAGTCTTACTCTTGCTCTGCACAGGCGACATGATTTCCAGCTACTGCCTGGGGCTGTGGATACTTGACTTAGGAAACTAATTTTATTTTTCTAAGTTGTAGCCTTACACTAGTCCCTGAAGATCAGGACTTCTGTGCACTGTGACACAATGTGGTCTTGAGACTGTTTGACTTCAAGTTCCTCCACAAAGACCTGCAAATTGCCGACTCCCTGTTCCCATAGTTCTCTGGGAACCTGGGAAGAGTGAAGCCACTAGCTTAGTACCACTATTTCAAACATACTTCTCATGGAAACCCCAGAGGCTGGGTCAGAGGGCCTCACGTGGCCTTCCAGCATAATGCTGTTCTCTGACTGCTTGGATAAACTGACATCCATGCTTAGGTCCTGTGGGAAAGGGTGTTATGTCATCTTACAAAAGCTGTCAGTCCTCCATTAAAATACCAAAACAACCACACATAGCATGTAGGTGGCTTTTATATTCTCCAGGGTGGATACCTCCTCCTGAAATAGCCCTCCATGTATTTTGTGCACAGCTGGCAGGTGCTTCAAACAAACAGGACTAGACACAAATCTTTATTCTAGAATATTAATTATTGATTGTCTTTTTCAGCATTTGAAATCACAAGGAAAATAGCAGAAGGATGGTTGAGAAAGCCAACCTTGAGTACTTATCCAAGAGTCACACTCAGTCTATCTGCAAGGTTGCCGTTGATTTTTCTTCTTATTTATTTGCATGCTGCTGTGACAGCACAGCAAAAAATAAGAAGATATAGGTATGTTCCAAAACTCAAGTGAGCTCTTAAAGCCTGTGATCAGGGATGGAAAATGGGAGGGAAGGTTTTTACCCAGGAGCTGAACTCACTGTCTCTCAGGACTTACCCTCAGAGAACTCAGAGAAAATAAGAAATTCTACATTCAAGGCCAACCCAATAGCTTTGGCTTAACTATTTTACTGCAAATCTTTGATGCCTCAGATTAGCTACCCAAAATTAAAGAATATACATGAGCTCAAGATCTATATTCCTACATCTACAAACAACACTCTTTTCACCAGTCAGACAGAAAATTGTTTAATTATCATGAAATGCCCAAGCTGGATGACCACAACTAAGAATCTCAGAAGGAAATCAGCCTGTCTTTTGTTAGAGCCACTGCCACTAAGTACAGCTTGGGGAACCATGCAGTAAGAAAACAAGCCATGGAACTGCTTCTCACTCAGTGAGTTGCTTCCACTCTGAGATGAGCAGGGCAGAAGTAGTACAAAATAAAAAGCTGCTGGTTAGGTTCAGGTAACTAAAACTCCATCATAATGTTTCATGCAAACATGTGTGAGTAGTATTAGTCAGGAAGCCATACTACCCATGGTGCTTAACTTCATTGTGCTAGCAAATTCAGATGTTGCATGTTTAATTGATCTAGTGAGACTAGCATTTTGAAAATATCTGGTACATAGGAGACAGCCAAAATAATAATTCATGGGTCAGTTAGCCTTGAATTTCCAAGTTTTCAATATCCTCCCACGCTAATGGAGAGGAATTTAAATTTTTTTCTTCCTGGGGTTGGAAATTGGTTACACTGAGTTTTTTCACCAAGAGAGAGGTTTTGGGATTTAACTCTAAGGAATCTGTTGGTCTAGAATCCTTTCTGTAATTTTCCTGTCTGGAATTTTAATTATCATGATCACAAATTGATTTTCAGCTTTTATAATGATGTCCAGTCTGTTTTTCTTCTCAGCTGCACTATTTTGCATCAGCCTTGCTGCTGTGGTCTCATTAAATTTGCTCTTGCAAAGATGAGAGTGAAAAGGAACTTTCCAGAAAGATACAAGGTTTGGTAGACTAGATCTTTCAAGGAGAAACAGAGTAAACACCCAAAAGCTATGCAAGAAGCATATAAACAAATAAATGCAAAGGCATTACTAGAAAAGGAAAAAAAAAGAGATACTTTAATCTAGAAGGGCTGAAAGAGTTGAATGGCCAAGCTTACACAGTTGAAGATATCTATCTGTAAAAGATTTGTACGGGATGTACTATAGGGATTATGGTTTAATCTAGTAAATACTGAGACTATATTGGGAATAACAAATGAATAGGTGCTTATGTGCACTGCATATTTTTATTTGTTTCCTTGAATCAGTTGTCTGTTGATCTGGGTTTACATAACACCCAGCATAGATTTTTGTATGTGTGAGAATGCTGGAATGAAAGGTCGGAGGAAGTGATCTAGATGCAGTAAGGTCAGTTTAAGAAGGAAGAGGTGAATTAGAGCTAGAAAATAAAGCTTGAACTTTCTAGCCTTTCAATGCACCTGCAGAACCAGCCCTAGAAAGGTTATGAAACAAAATAATTTAAAAACAAGGATATCAACTGCTAAAGGCATTCAGATCTGACACAGATTTTGTGAAAAAACAAACAGTAGGAGGGCTGTGTCAGACAGGATGCAGCCCAGGGCCAGGCAGAGCCTCCCCTCCTGCCTTCTCACCTTGAACTTCAGGCACAGTATTCTGACAGATAACCTCTAGCTTTGGCCACTCTCACTCAAATAGAGAACTCCCTAGCGTAAAGGTCTGAGATATTGGGGACTGAGTTGAACAGTTCTATTATTTGATGAGCAGATCACCTGAGAAATAAGCAGGCTGGTGAAGGCAGCTTCAACGTCAACAGATGCCTGCATTTAAAAGTTGTTCCCTTACCAAGCACTTCCTAAAAAAATCCCATAAACGAACCCAAAATAACAAAAAAACCCAACTCCTTCAGGGCTGTATTCTCTAATTTAGGGAAAACCAGTGGAAGCTGAAGTTTCAGTCCAACATTTTGATAAGGTCTGGGTACAGAAAGCAAAAATATCTATGCTGCTAAGTTAGTATAGCAGTCACAATGATAGTGACTGCACCTGAATGCTTGATGAAAAGTATGTGAAGATCTTTTCTCTTGTTTTCTCTGAACAGCGAGGCTCAGGCCCAGTTTTCAGGAAAAAAACACAAAGTCAATATTTGTTTTTATTTTCCTCCTAAACTCTTACATTACTTTGTCTTTCTGCTTTCCAAAAATGTGAAGAGCTTTGACACACCTTAGCAACAACATCTGTAGTTTAAAAGAGATTGTTTGCAACCTTGTGATATTCCAACCATGAGGTTTGGGATAATACTGAAATCTCTACGATATACAATCATTTTACACACTGTGCAATTGAATCAAAACAGTCCATAATAAATTTTTTCAGACACACCATTTGCTTTGGGTTTGCAGCCCAAAATACAGGAAGATTATGTATTTTTCAGCTTCTGGAAGTATGAGCATACTTCTGAGCATACTTCTGACTCAGAGACTGTTGGGGATTTTTTTCAGCACTTTTGTGGCTTCCAACTGGTCACTTGCAATCCCTTTTTTTTGTCATTATGACCTCTGACACTGGCAGCTGGAAGGCTGAACAGTACTACAGAACTCCACCATATGCAGCGACCTCAACAGCTATATTTTTTTTTCAATAACTTAACAGCGCAACTACAAAGACACCACTTCAGATAAGGTCTCCTGCAAATTCCAACACGATATATGAAAATAATCATTCATGATGACTATCATTCAATCATTCAAATATCCGTTCCACCTATCAGCTTTCTTTCACATTGTGCAAAGAAAAACATTGGCATTTCCTCTGCTGCAGAAAATGCCGCGGCTAATTTCTTAATTACTCTAGCCCCATCAACTGACAGGGCTCTTAGACAAAATAAGAAGAATTTTTGTTCTAAATATCTCGGATGTCTACCCTTGCTTGGGTTGGCAAGGCTTGGCAGTGCCTGACAGTGCTCTGTGGGAGAGATCACCAGCCAATGCCCTTCGGATGCACAGGGAGTGCCTGGGGGTCAGGCTCCAAGCAAAAGTGAACCTCAGAAATGGCAGACATATGAGACAGCTCAGCATGAAGTTGTCCTTACACAGAGGACAAGGCAAACTGAACTGAACCCTGCTGTTAAACAGGGGCTGTAACTGTCCCTCTTTCTGCTCTTTTGTTTCCTGCATATAATGGGCCTGTCATGGCTGTAGTTATGTATTAATATAATTTTGGGAAAAAGTCCGAACCCTAAAGTCCTTCATTTGCATTTGTCTACTACAACTGTGACAAGTAGAGAACATATTCTTCTCAGCTTTGAGTATGATGGCTGGCTTTGAATCCTAAAAACGGTACATATCTTGTGTAGGCAAATACATCCATGTAGAAGCAGAAAATATAATCCAAAGCAGTCATGCTTTGAAATTTTCTTTGAATGGTTTTAAGAAGAGGAGGTGAGATTTTAAGTAGTTACTTGTACTACTGCCTGGAAAACCACAGTGGTCTCAGAGCAGTCTTTTCTCTCTATACAGCAGAGTACAACTAGGTTGTCACCAATGCTGTTCTCAGCAGCCTGTCTGCAGAAGAACAGTTTAGGATTCATTACAT
Organism: Parus major; assembly: GCF_001522545.3. NCBI lineage: Eukaryota > Metazoa > Chordata > Aves > Passeriformes > Paridae > Parus > Parus major. The sequence continues at coordinate 44,810,131 of NC_031799.1, forward strand.
CTTAATACAGTATGTGTACGAAACAGACTTTGGAGGCATGTGATGGAACCTGTCCCAGAGAGATGTGCTTTAGATGTGATGCCAGGTCTTGGCATGTGTAAGACACAAGATTTTTTGAGTATCAGTGGCAGAGCCCTTCTCATTTCCCTGCAACAATAAAACAGGAGATCTGTTTTCATCTTCTTCACATTGTTTTCTCCTGCAGGGAAACCAGATCAGGGTCCACTGTCTCATGCCCATTGCAGTGACTGCTTGCAAAGTATCTCAGTGAGTCCAGCAATGCTGTAATATGCCTTGGCATGTGACACTTCCCTGAGCATGGAGTGCTTGTTTCCTCCCCAGGGAGTATGGTGTAAAAAGTGTCCCCATGCTGGGACCCTGCCCAGAACACTGCTCTTTTATGGTAATGGACCACACTGGACACACAAGTCCTCAGAAAGAGAAGCTTTTAATTTTGTTCATGCATACACTATTACCAAGACTGTGATGCTGTCTATCCTCTTCCCCAAGTGAAGAGCTGTGCACCAGCTGCTTTGTCTTCCACCAGGCAGGACAGCTGAGGAGGCAAAGTCTACTCACCCCCAGACTCCCATCTGATTAAACAGAGATGGCCACTTTGTTTGCTTTATGGTGTCCCAGCAGATAGAGATTACCTCTTCCTTGTAGCTTGACTGCTTCTCTTTACATCATTGTGGGTATAGGAAGCATCCTTTTAAACATCTACCGACATTTACTTCAGCAGCTGGAGCGGACAGATGCTGCCAGCAGTCTGTCCAGCCAGCAACAGAGGATGAGGGGATCACAAATACAGCGCTTGTTGCTGGCATATTTCTGAATTGATTCTTGATTTAAGGACCAAGGGGATCAGTATTTTCTGTATTTTCAGGCTGATTGGTTTAGCCACTTATTGATACCACAATGACATTTTTACTATGGGTATTCAGCTGCCAAGTGATTTTTTTGTCCTCCACTGAAAAGACAGGCACCTTTTCACATCATACAAGATAAACATTTAAAACACTTTGAGTGCAGTTTGCAAGACCAAAAGCCTGGGATAGGTCATTAATTCTGATTAAAACAGATTAACATCTAGCATCTGGACTGGGTGCAAAGATGTAGGCAAGAAAAGCTTCATTTCTGAAAGGTATGAACTTCTAGCATACCTATTGTCTATTATGGACAACCAAAAGGGAACACTGTAACTGCATTTCTTGTAATAGACATTGATCTAATGTAGGTAAAGTACTTTAAAAAAATACCAGTTTCCTGAAAGGTTGGGTTTCATGTATGAATGTGAAACACAGCTGAAAAATTGTTTTATGTAACTCCTCCTGACTCTGAAAATGTACAGTTACAGTTCTGTGTCTGAAGAGTCCCCTTCAGTACCCCCAACCTTCAAATTAGGTTGAAGGAAAATATCACAGAAAAAGAAGGACTGAAGGAAGATCTTTGGAGCTGACAGACCTCTGCTAAACCTAGAATTGCTTGCTGAAATTTATTTGAAATTAGCTGCAGGAAATCTTTGCTCTTTCATTCATGTAGAGGCCTTTGGTTGACAGTACTGATTCCTCTCTCTTCCAGTTCAATGCAGTTGGTAACATTTCTAAACAGAAAGATGCCTACCCTACTTGAGTGGCTCCTGCCTGCCTCCAGGAATACCACAGCTGACTGGACCTGCCACTTACATACTGTGATGCTAGGGGCCAACACCTTCAGGGTCCTGCTTACCTCTCCAGGGAGAGCACCTGGTGTACTACACATTTTCAGAAAGATTGTGAGAGCTTTAAAAGTTTAAATATTTCAGGCTCCTGTTAAATTGTTTTGCAACTACACAAATGTTTCCACATGTCTCTCTCTAGTCCTCATTCCCTCTATGACAGTGACAGTGTAACAGAAACCAGCTCCAAATACTGTTTATGGAAAAGGTAGGATGAAGATAGGAGCACTAGTGTGTTCACCTGTTTGCTCTGCTGACAGGGTGAAGATGGTCAAAATTGTTCTCTGGCTTGTTTTTCTCATGTAGATGAAAGAAATCCTGTCTATATATATCATGGTTTATCATAGAGAATCCTCTTCATGATGAAAAAAAGGATTTGGATTATTATGTTAAAATTTTCCATGGGTCAAATCTCCAATTCTGTAAAAGCATGTTGTAGTCAAGACAATTAGAGGCTGTGCCTCCAGGTTTTACTTTTATGTATTTCTAAGCTCATCTCAGGGCAGACTCATTCAGCTGCAGTGCAATGTAAAAATATGATGGGAGAAGAGGCCAATGCCATTATAATATCTAATGAAAAAGTGTAAGTGCAGTACTTGGTAGCTTTGAATTCTGCACATGGTATTGAGTTATTGCATCCCACAAAGCTCTGAGAAGAATGTATCATTAATAATTTGTAGTAACACATGACTTCTAATTGATTGAATTCTTTTTTCTGTTTAAAACAAATGGAAAAAAAATACATAATTAATCTCCTTGCAGCTCATGTTGTGTCAGAAATGGCTGTGCTTTTAGGACGATATTCACTCCTCTAAAGTGTCAAAGCATGTACTCCAGCATTTAAGGAGGACGCTTAGCAAAAGACAGACTGCTTTCATCTCTGCTAACCCGATAAAAAGGCAAAGTATGTCTCCTAGATGAGAGATCAGATTTGTTATGCTGAATGGGTGCCACAGAGAAGAGAACAGCAGGTAACTTACCACGTCAATTATCTGCAGCAAGGAAAGCTGGAGTTCCACTACAAGTGGTTGGGAGTCATTCACTACAGGTCGTTCCAGACGATTGTAGTTCCTCAGTAGATCTCTGTACAAGCGTCTCTGGCTTTCCCCCTGCTGAGAGACTAGTGGAAAAGAAAGAAGGTGCCTGTCATTCACACTGTCACACAGTCACCATTGTTTGTGTGTTTTGTTGAAAACTCCCTCTTATTAGGTTTGTAATTAGAAAACAGTTCCTAAAAATATCACCCAAATTCTGCACATGGATATGACAGACACAGCTTTTCTGCATATGTAAATCATGAACTCTCAAAAAAAAATTAACTACTAACACTCTAACTCATTATTAACATTCAGAAACTACAGAACAAAATTTGGGGTCTGATTGAATGTCCCCATTCCTTGGAGTTCCTCCTGCGGCTGGTCAGTGGAGCTGCGGCTCCAAAACCACCAGACAGCTTCCTGGAAGGCAAGAAAATTAATTCATTTTATTGCTTGTTCTTATTTCCTAGACACTGGCTACTGTGAGCCAGCACTGGTATTACTTAGCCATATTGTGTTTTTACTAAGCATGGATAACGGGTATCATTGTTTCTTGGAGCTGATGTATCAGGCCTTTTTCTATGCTCAAGAAACACTAACAACCCTTCTTCCTACCCTCTTCAGTTTTGTGTAGCAGTCTTTCCAGGCTTTGGAAAGACTTCCCTGGACTTTTTTCCATCTGATGACAGCAAACTTTTATAGTGGTATTGAATTTCTCACATTACATGCTTAACTCACTTTGCACTGGGAACAGACTTCACACAAAGCTGTCATGCAAACAGCTGAGCATGCTAAAAATTTTCAGAACTTCAGTCTGTATAATTTCCAAGATGCCCTAGTTCCCGCCTTTGGGGTGGGTGTGGAGAGCATCTGTCTAACCTGCATGACCAAGTTTCCTTGTCACGACAACTGTAGATGGTGCAGGTTTGGGTATCTTCCCTCAGTGAAGCAAGAAGCTTGCTGTGATATTGCTCAGATTCCTGGTTCCCTCAAAACTGTGTAGATCTTGGTCCTGTGGCTAGTGGGCAGCCTGAGCTCTACTTAAGAGCTGCACCCAAGAGAGGGAAGGTCATGTACCCAAGAGAGGGAAGGTTCCCTGAGGTCAAACCAGTCCTGTCAACCTGAGCGTATATTCTCTGAACTGTATAAATTCAATCCCTGGCAGAGAATCTGCACTCTACATCATTATTACTTTGGACTGAGGCATTTTTTTATCCACTGCAGCTCCCACTCTCTGTATATGATGGTTTTTATTTCTTGATCAGAGATCTGCACACTGAGACCAAAACTTCTCTCACAGAGGTTGTGATGAATATTTTCTTGACAGTCCAAACAAAATATAATGGATTCTGGCTTCGCAGTCTCTCCTCAGTATACTCAACAAACCCTTTAAGCCTGAGACAAGATGCCCTACAACAAAGCAGCCATGTCTTTTAAAACTTACAATAAATTCAGTTTATAAACACTTCCTAGGTCTGTTTAACTTGTGTTCTTTTCATTTTTTGCTGATACTCGATGGAGCTTTGTGACTTTCTAGCATGGCAGTACCTAGTAAACAAGAAAGAAGAGTATTTTGGTTCACTTTGGTAAATGGCACCATCACATCAATTTTATGGGCCCTTTCTCCTCTTGTGAAATATTCTACATGACCACAGGCAGCCAGAGAAGAAAATGCTGTAAGCACACCTTCAATAGCACTTGCTGACACCTCAGTATTGGATTCTATGTTTTCACCAATAGCAAAAACAAGCTCTGACCACACTATCTCTCCTTCAGCACCTGCTTACTTAAGCAGAGATTTAAGTCCTCTGTTATGGCCTTAGTGTTTTCCAGCACCTCAGCAGGACCAGACTCCTTTATAAAAGTCTCTTGTGTGAAGGAAACCCATGAAAATCACTACACGATGTCCTGTGGAAAGAGGCTCTGAGTTTGGAGAAAATTTGCTGTCCTTTCACTCACCTACCCACCCATGTTCCTATGCTTTAGGGACGAAATGACTTCCTGAACTATTGCTCTCATCTTAAATACTTACATAATACTTGCCTTTAATCTTTCTTTTAAACTGGCTGCCTCAGCTTTTAAAAGGGGAAAAGTGCCCTTCACCAGTCCTGAGACTCTACTGGGCTGCTAGACTGCCCTGATACCTCCATTGTCAGGATGCACTGGAGCAGCCCCCCAAGGGAGGACTGACTTGCAGAAATCTAGGCATAACCAGATTTCTGCAGGCTTTGGAAAGCTGTCTTTGCACTGTGTGCTTCATCCATGCTGAAGCCAAATCCCTGTTAAACTTTGTGATGTGAAGTATCTGAGAACTCAGTTTTCCATACTTTCTTCAATTCTCCTCTCTGCAATGTGATCCTGATACTTTTCAGTGTCTTGTACTCAAAACTGTTAGCATAGTCAGAGCTAATCTTTTCTTAGTCTGCCGAGTAGGCATTGGCAATCACATATTTGTGTGCTGCATGGTTTTGCTTACAAAATGACATAGATTCAGAAGCAATAGAGCCTTGGGGTGTCCTGGCAAATGGCCATAGCAGCTGTTGGCACCAAAAACAGCTGGCTAGCCTAATTACTCTGCCATCTCTCTGCTACAGCTTCTCTGGAGAAGGGAACTGAGGTGGATGTCTAGCTTGACTTGTATGTTCACAGACTTTTTCTTTAAACTGTAATTTTCAAATACTTAATGTTTCATACTCCAGAGAGATTTGTGGTTTTTCTCCTATAACGTTTGTGCTAATGCATTGTGACACTACAACTCTGTGTGCTAAATGGAGTGTTTGTTGGTGATGCAGAAGCCTGAATCTCTCAGGAGTAGTGGTAGAATAAGCTTTACCACTGACTACCCCTCAGTCACAGAATTTTAACCAAAAGCAGTGGCACTCAAATGTTTCATCTTTTAAACTAGACTAGATGATGGATTTCAATCTTTAAGGTTGCCAAGTCCATGTCCCAAAACCTTGCTTATTGGTAAGTAAAAGTAACAGGCAAAGGGCATGATGTTTTCTAGGTAAACGATCTGAGAGTTTTTATGACCCACTGCCTTTGATAGTGTCTCCCTTGTCTCTGAAATATCTTTGAAGCAGTAGGAAAACATACAAACTCATTAAAATTTGAGGGAAGAGGATGTTTACCTCAAGTTTAGCAAGACTTTTGACACCATCTCTGAAAAATTCTCACACACATTTGTCTATGCCTTACAGGATAGATAAGTGAACAGTGGACAGAAAAGTGGCTGAACTGTCAGGCTCAGAGGGTTGTTTTGCTGCTCAGTCAGCAGCAAAAAGTTCAGCTGAAGGCCAGTCAGTGGTGGAGTACTCCAGGGATGGATACTGGGAACAATGCTATTTAGTGTCGTTATGAATGATGGGACAGAGTGCACCCTTAGCACCCTTAGCAAGCTGGGGTTTTTTTCAGATGGTACAAAAATGAGAGGAGCAGCTGATACAGAACAAGGTTTTCTGCCACTCAGAAGGACCTTAGAAAACTGGATAAATGACTGACAGGCACCTCAAGAAGTTCAATGAAATAAAGTATAAAGTTGTCTTGCACCTGAGGAGTAACTCCGGGTACCAGAACAGGCTGGGACCTCACTGGCTGGTGAGCAGGATACCCAAAAAGCCCTGCTACCGAGGTGACTATAAGCCAGCAATGGTACCAAGCTGACTGTAAGCCAGTAGCAAAGGTCACCAGCATCCTGAGCTGCAAAAGGAGGAACAACACAAGTAGATCAAGAGAGGTGATCCTTCCTCTCTACTTAGCACTGGTGATACACACCTGGAATGCTGGATCCAGTGCTAGGGCTTATCAGTAGAAAGAAAATGTGAAATTACTAGATCAAGGACTGGATTTTTCCCCAAGATTTAGTTTTGAATAATCTGAAAATGTCCCCTAAACTGATCCTGAAGTTTGCAGACAATTGGGAAGCACCAGGCAATCAATCGCCAGATTGGTTGTGAACAGCTCTATGGAAAGCAATTACTCCTGCGCTATGTTAAACTTTTAAACACCTCTCTGAATTCCCTCTATACTTCTGTGTGCGCAAAGTCTATAAGAAGCCCACTGATTGAATGATATGACCTATAGATTGCTACCAATCTTCTGAGAGTAGATGCTATAGTTGCATTTCATGTTTCTTTCCAGGATGTAATTGCTGACAATTTCACAACAAGGGAACCTGCAGCTAGGTCCGGCCAGACTATCCATATGGCATCCCCAGGAAGGACAGATGCTCTCCCCTTTCCAGGAGCTGAGATGTCATGTCTGGTCTTGGCTGGTTGATTTTCCTGCTCTGCTTTGCATGCCAAGGTCCCCAGGCTATACAGCAAGAGTCCAGCCCTTCCAGTTCCCCAGGTTTGTTCACAAAGCAGTCAGCTACTTAACTGAGAATCCTGGTATGAGACACATTCTGGCTGGTTGTGCCCAGTAAAGAATAAATGATGAAATATTAGCAAGATAACAGGTAGCAGTGCATGGCTTTCCACTAGTTTTTCAGCAATGGTACCTGTTATTATCAAGAGTTCTACCTCTGTTTCATAGTGTTCCCTGGTTTTGTGTTCATAATTTCTCAACTTCTTGAAAAGAGGAGCTTCTGGCTGTTTTCTAGCTGCTGCTCATTTCCTTAGGCAGAGACCTGAGTCCAAATAGATGAGTTATTACTTTAGTCATACAAGATTTTTGGTACCTAAAGTGGTGAGCTTCAAACAAAATATGATATTCTTTCCATATCACTTTATATTAACATGTATGCATGCTAACATGAATTTCTGAATTAGAAAATGTCTCTTTGTTTTCTTTTTCTGTCTTCAAAGACAGTTCCTAGAATCACTTTTATATATAATCTTTTGGAAAAACATGTTAAGTTACAATCAACAGCATATTTCTGATCCATCACATTGTTACTTTTATATATTTTGTCACCTCAATACCTCATAAAAGGTCTCAAAATGCAGAAATACTGTGGTTGTGATATTTATTCACTTCCCTTGTAGCTTCTGCAGGGATTTCACCACATCTATGTCACTTTTTTCTCTCTGTACTGTTACTTTAACATGTATATTTTGTTTTGGTTTATTTGTTTGTTTTACTGTTTCATAGAAGAAAATGAGTGAAGTTCTGGTACTTATAAAGTACATACACAACAGCCATTAAACTGTGAGCTATTATTAATTTTAGTTCTGTAACAATTGTATTTAATTTTCTGATAACTGGAATATTTACTCAGGAAAAATCCATTAAAAAACTGTGGTTATCAGAGCTAAATCCTAGAACTTAAAACTATTTTCCTAAAACCTTTCTGCCACAGCTCCTCTTCTATTACTTATTTTCATTTTAGTTTATCACTGTATTCTTGCAGGGACTTTTAGTTATTGCTTTCAGAATCCAAAGAGATTGCTCATAGGAAACATATATGTGCACACACACTACATGCTATAATGAATTATGGTGGAAGTAACATGAGAAGGAAAAGAGTAGGTTTTTTCACAGACAATTTCATTTGCATAAAGAACTGCAATGGCAAGAGCATTTACAAAATGAGACATGTTCTAATGATCTGGTAGCTATAAAAAACAACTTATTTTGAATATTTTGCAGATTTTTGAGAAAGTAAAGCATGTCACTGCACATGTCACTTAATCCACAGAAACACAGATGTGTTCCATCTGCTTTTGTTCTTATGTGCAGCATTGTTACTTTTATCTGTGGCTGCAAATGCTTTATTTCTTTCAACGCCCTTTGATTTAAAATGCATGCCATCATGCCTTCAGGGAAGAGGATTCACATAAGAAACAATGGAATCACATCAGCTACCTCTACCCTGTGTGTGTCTGTGTGTGTGTGTGTGTTTATGTGTTGTGTGTTTGAATATATATCTCATTTAAAACCTCTTTTTAATCTACTTCCCTTCTGGGTAATCTTTGACTCTAATCTTTGTCTCTCGCTATGCAGATTGTTTCTGCATCTTACACACAAAATTCATCAGATACCCAGAGGAATGTGAGAAATGACATGATTTCCTAGGCAAGAGTACCTAATATTCCTGAAACCGGTCATTTCTGTTCTTTCATAGCAGATAAAGAGCTCCCAGCAGTGATGGATATTAAAAAGGTATGCTAGGAAATGTTTCTTCTTAAAGACTCTTGGTCCATGACAACATGCTAAAACTATATAATGAAAGGATGGGCTTATATTTTTGGTCCTACTGGCTTGGTTGTTTTAAGGGCTGAGTTATGTGCTTTAGGTAGAGAGACATGCTTTGAGGCATTAACTGTGGGATACCTCTCAAACATAGTCATCATAGTTATCTAAATTCCAGATCAGAAACCTAACTAGCCACAGCCAGTAAAGACAAAAATTGTACTTTAACTGTAATGCTAATTGACATTAGCTCTATGCAATATAAGTGTCATTGCTACAGTATTAGATGCACAGAGAGCACAGAAGGAGGAATCTGGAGCAGTGATGAAGAGAGGCACTCCCCTTGCTACACATTACAGAGTGCTGTGGCTGTCTGGAAGCAACTCTTGCCAGCCATGCAGGGATTTGTGGAGAGGAGTAGTAATGGAAGCCAAAGGAAAGAAACAAAACCATAAGACAACAGCAAGATACCAGTGATATGGTCATCAGTGTACAGGACTGGGATTCTGCACTCCCTGCTCCCACTGGCTTGCAGAACATCTTGTCACATACTTTCATCTCTACATGTTTCAGCACCCAAACCACTTAAGCCAGGGAAAGCCCTTGGGAAAGCACTATGAGCTTCACCCTCCAAGGGGCACCAATGAGGCAGCCACGGCAATATGCACAGCATTCACAGATGGCTCTGAAAGGGTCAAGTCAGTCTGCACCTCTCCATCAAAAAGCCCACTCTACACCATGCCAGGCACATGTGGAGAGCTCAGATGTGGGAAAGTCATAAGTGAACTGACAGGTGTAATAATGATTTCTGTGGAAACAGGCAAGTCTTATTAGGCTGAGAAAAAAACAGATAGGAGGAGTTCTTTTTCTTAAACTCACTGCAGATAATAGCAGCGATAGAGCCTGCAATAACGTTGTGGTTTAACCTCACACTGCAGCTGAGTACCATGCAGTCATTGCTTACAATCTGTCTTCTCCCAACAGGACTGATAAAAGAATTAGAAAAAAAATTACAATAATAACATTAATGAGCCTTATGAATAATAAACCACAATTATTAATAATAATAACAACAACAATAATAAAAAATAAGGGAGAAAACAAAAAGAGAGACAAATAAAATCCAAAGAAGTGAAATTATGCACAGTACTATTGCTTGCCACCCACTGATCTGTGCCCAGCGAACCAGCAATTGCCTTCTTCTAATCAGTTTCCCTGAGTTTATACACTGAGATTACTAACTTCTCAGAAAGAGAAAAATAAATAATTTTGTCCCAAGAAGAGAAGAGAGCAAAGATTCCAAGACCTATTCCTTAGTCACAGGCATGTCTTTAGTAGGAAAAAAAAAGCTTTTTCCCTTTTTTTGTGGTTCAAAGGTGAGGAAGAGACCTTGCCTCTAAACCCTTGCCTCAGTGTATTATTGAAGCAGTGGTAATATGGTGTAACTTGTCTGGGCAATGCAGAGGACAGGCTGGACTGGAAATTATATAGACAATAATACTGTGAAAATGAACTGGCCAGTGTGCTCAGAGATATTGCAATGTTTCTTTCCCTTTTTCCTTCTGCAGTGCTCATCAGCTGGTTATGATCTCAGAGAAGGCTAGTTTCCCAAACAATGAACTTTTGCCTTGCCAACTTGCCACCTGTACTTGCATTGCAAAGCTGCAGTGCAGCAAAGGCATTGAGGATGCAATACACAAGGCTAGAGATGGCTTCTCCTGCCTTTCTCCCTCAAGCTGCAGCTGCTGCCCATTAACAAAGGGAGAGTTCTACTGGCTGCAAGGCACAGGCAACACACAAATGTCTAAAGTGAACATGGATCTGAGAATGCAAACAAAGTTACAAGTTGGTCTTTACAATATCAGAAGTCAAATGCTGGATAATGAGAAGCATAGTGTAAGAGCCTTTTGAAAAGGATGGGGGCTATGAAAATTTTGATTGCACCTTGAATGGCTCCTAATTTGCTCCGTGCTTAGTATATGATCTGGGAAACATGGTGATACATTTTCCTAACTCTGAAACAGTTTTGCACTTGGGGAGCAAAACTTCCATAACACACCTTATCTTATAGATAACCTTATCTTATAGATAAGACTCAACCCTGTTTTAGGCAGCAGCAATGAGATTTCACTAAGTCAGGTCAAACTTACTGCCTGTCTATGTGAGATGTTGTGCTGCCAGTCAGCTGCTGCTAGTTTGGAGGTCTTGGCAGCAGAAGTGGCTGCTATCAAGGGATTGTTTCTGCAGGAAAGTAGCCTGAGGCTTTGGTGGCCTATGTCTTCAAAGACAAAGAGAACTGTAAATAGGGGCATGAAAATTCTTAGCAAGGAATTTATTTCACATTGAAGAGAAAAACTGCTTCTAATACTATCTTGGTGAAGTAAATGATTGGCTCTGAGCAAATTGGACTTGTGACCAATCAAACAGAGTTTGTGGAAATCTGACTTAAGACACTTGAAAGTGTATGTACTATGCTTTGGCTAACTCAGTCCAGGTTTGCTTATATGTATACAAAGTGGCTTAAAAGCTTACATCTGTTTTGTCGTTGGATTTTTTTCCCAGATTTTAGAGGAATCAAGATCTAAGTGACAGTTGAGTGTTGGTTAGCCTTGATCTGTTTTCGGAACACTAGATGCAACTGTCTTTTCCTCAGGTACATGGCTCAGGTCCTAGTTTTGCTGGGAACAGTGGTTATATGAAATATCGGTCTCTCCCTGCTGTACCCTGCTAGCCAAACCTTGACTGGCTGAGTCACTCATCCTGACTAAGAGCAGAAATGAACCACAGTGAAATTGAGGTACTTCTAGAGAATGACAATATGGGGATCCTGATTTTGTCCTGTCTCTGTTACTTTTAAGCTTTGGTAACTTCAGTCTACTGCTCCTGAATTATGTTAGTGCAGACAAAACAAAATTAAAACAAAACTGGTGTTCCCTGTGTCCAGGGGGAGCATGATTATCATTGTGTAATACCGTAGCAATGCTGCAGAAATGCTGCTCTGTCTCTGAGTAAGACCAGAACAAGCCTGAAAGTCAGAAAGTGATCCTGTGCTGTCTGGGCTGCCCTCTTGTATTCCCCAGCAAAGAGTCTGCTAGAGCATTTTGGCCCAAAGGTGAAATAATTTGCCTGTTTGACAGAGGCCTCCTCTGGAGAAGGATGTCTCTTCTCTTTACCCATAGAGCTGTTTCCCTCAAATCCACCTTCCCTTTACCCTGCTAGCCCCTCTTTTACATCATCAGGCAGCACGTAAGTAGATCTGATGGTGCCAGGAGTGCTGAAGTGCTTGAGCTGAGATACCAACCCAGTAAATTTAAATTATAATTGGTGATTCTAGTATCTTTAGAAATTACATTAGAAGTCTTAGACTTTGAACAAAATACTACTGCAGAGAGTATGCTTCAGGATAGCTGTTTGGTTATAACAGAAAGGCAAATCTTTTTCTTGGAGGTCCTGGAGCTGCCCAGTTGCCATTTATGGATTGCATGTGAAGCCTGAACACGAACGGGTTCAATTCAAAGTTGCTGCCCATTTGCCACTTGAAATAGTGGGAACTGCAAACTGTCTAGCAATTTTTGATATAAGTTTTGATCTCTTCATCCGTTGTTACAATTGCTCGAACTGGTTTTCAGTTTGCTGACTACCTTTCTAAAATGACACAATATTAAAGGGAAAACACTCCATCAATTGCCATTACTGCTCTATCACTTCTGCAGGATCTTCAAACAAACACACAAGATGGCTAAGAATTATGTAATGTATATCTGCATCTTTATATGACTTCCAACATTTGGTTTTTCCCAAATGCACTGACTTGGACATGATGAGAACATTAAGCAGCATCATTCTCTACAGCCAGCCTGAGCTCAATGAGACCCACTGCATGACACACAGCTAGCTCTGTGTCATGAAGCCTCCATAGGGCAGCGCTGATCCCTTGGAGTGAGTGGAGTGGAGGCCACTGAGACAACAGGCTGCTGTAACACTGCAGAGGGATTAAAGATATATGCCTTTCATCCACTAGGAGATGAGGAAAAAAGGGGGAGTTCTTTTGGCTGCCTTTAGCTTCCATGAGGAAGGACTCCATCATGAAGAATCCAGGCCCTCCTGGGAGGTGCACAGGCACAGCAGCAGTAAGATAAAAGTTGCATGATGGGGCATTCGCACAGTACCAAGAGAGCCTTTTTTTTTCTCAAGGGTACTCTGCATTAGGGACACCACTGTTCCTTGGAGAAATTTGCAGCTTGACTCCTCAGACAGCAACCCAATAAAGAAGAAGGGTTGGACTGGACAACCTCTGGAGGTCCCTTCCTCCCAAATTATTTACCACTATATGAATCTGCATAGATCAGACCCTCTCTCACCTCAGTTACACACACATCTTTTCCAATTTAAAACTTAATTTTCTCCCTTGGCATGGTGAAGCTCTAAGTGAACAGTGATGATTTTCCACATAGCCACAGCTGAGCTTCAGGGAACACAGTGTACTGTCATAGTCCAGCCTGCAAACTGACTTCAGCCTCTTTGAGTTCTCAGTGAGAAACAAGACCTCCTCAAGCCTGCCTCTTTCTTCTAAGCAATTTTTCTGCCCAAATCTATGTTGCATTAAGAGTAGAAATGTGGTTTTCTGTTCAACCTTGTGGAAACCTAAAGTGTTGAAAATATCCATTTCTGAATGCTGATATTTGCATAGGAATGCTGATAAACGCTGAGGTTTGCAGACACCTGTTCCAGCACTCCATTAACCACAGATTTTCTACTTGAGCAAAGCCAATTGCAAAGGCAAGACGGAGACACCTGCACCTCACTGTTTACATGCATAAGTACTCATGTGGACTACAGGTTCCCCTTCCATTGCAATTTACTGACTTAATTGCAAGCCCTGGGTGCTTGCAATTAAGTAAGAGTGGGAACTCTTACTTCCAAAAACTCCATCTGCTTCTGGTCTCAGCCTTCTCATCAGCGGTTTTTCTCAGTGCAGAAAGTATTTGGTAAGTAAAACTCTTTCTTCAGACCATATTTTCTCAGGAGTGTATTCTAAAACAGCAATAAACTCCTGTCTACCTTTCTCATTTCCTGGGTTGATACCAATTGCCAGTGCTAGCCCTACCTGTCTCAGTCAGATCTGATCTCTTTCTTAATTAGATTATGTAGGATCTCCAGGCAGTAGACATCTTCAAACAACCACGTCAGGACTGATGCAAAGGGTTTTGATCTACTTTAATCACACCCTAGAGCTGAGACCATATCTCTCTCCTTGCTTGTCACATACAGATGAAATTGTATGTGCCACCACCATCGCTAACTCATGCTCTTTTCCACATGCCTTAAGAAAATAAACCAGAGAGAAGAAAAGAGTTCTGAAGCTGTCTTTAAGAGATGAATCCTCTGTCTGGAACAGGAACTTCGGCTCTGAGACCTTCAGAAAACCCTCTGAGCTGGAGCAAGGCTGAAGGCTCCCAAGGTGCCATCTGGCATCATCCCAAAAAACCAGGCAGGTGCTACTTTCTTATGCATTGTATCTGCTTCTCAGTCCCTCCCTACATGCAAGAGTGCTACACCAATAGGTGCATACAGCAATAGGCACTGATGATGTCATGACCTAGGTGCTTTTTCTGGACCTTCCCACTTTTTCCAGTGATATTGGAGAAGAGTTTACACAGGATTTAGCTTGGATCACTATCAGCAAATGTGCATAGAAATACCTCCAACTTTCCTGGAGCCTGGCAACTTCTCAGGAACTTGGGCCAGCTCCACTGTCACAGCTGTATCTATGATAATACAGATCAGCCTTAGAGCTGTGCCAGTGAATGCACATAGAAGATTAGTGACTGAACACAAGGTCTGGTTCACTGAACTGAAAAGTCAACCTCGAGAAGCCAGTATGTAGAGCAAGTTACTGCAGCAGACAGTAAATCAGAGGAAATGGAGGTTTATTTGGGACCCTGCCTGCCCATCTTAAATGAACTGACAGTATCAATGGCACTAGTACTCTTGATCACAGAGCATATGTGCACGTGCCATGGACAAGTACATGGACCTTGGCTCCATGCATATGCGAAGCCTTAGCACGCTCTCCTCATGCTCTCAGTCATCACCCCTGCAGTCCGTGCTACTGGACATTAAAGTAATGGCAGGCATCTGACAGCAATTTCCCATGTCTGCAAGTCACATGTGTGGCATCTTTTTATGCCATCAATAAAGAAGAAAAGACCTAGCAGTACAAGCTAAGGCCTAGCTTGTAACTTTCCTATTTTAAATGTGTTTCACCTGCGTTGTTATCTTGGAAACTGTATTATTCAGTCCATCAACATAGAGAATGTGGAGGGCTGAGGCGAATACAACCTTCAGACTTCTAATTAAGGTTATGAAAGATTCTAAATTATCTAACTTTAACACCTGGTTCTACTCTGATAACAGTAATGAGACGTAAAAGCACATCTACTTCATCAACCACCTAAATTATCAATGACATAACACTGTATTAAGGCACAGGAATCCTTTTATCTCTTCAACCGTGTCTCTTTGGAGTAAATGAGTTTGATTAAAACACATCATTGCAGTTCTATCAGGACTACACAGCTGAGGCCTGAAGTTTAGACTCTCTATATAGGTATTTAAGTAACATTATTTGTTCTTCCTACTACACAGATCTCTAAACACATGTCACCTCAGTCTAATTAGCTCACATTAGAGAAATTGTAGCTTGGCAGTGTAATCTGGCCTTCTGAGGCCATCTTGCCAATGCTTCTGCTATTGCAGAAAAAGCACCTGCTTGCATGGAAGTGAACCAAGAAACTTGTGAGAATTTGCTCAAAAAGATCATCAGTTCTGTTCTGATGTGATCACTAGACCTCATCTAAATAAGCAAAGGTGTGAAAAAGCATGAAATTGGTGTAGCACAGTAATTCAACTTTGTATTGTGAGTGAGCCAAAGAAAAACTGCTTTGCACCAGCTGGGTACACCAGTCAGGCTGAATTACTTCATTATTTACATCTTTGAGCTGGTTAGCTCACTTGCAGCATCCCCTGCCATAGGATTTGTCCCATACAGCTGAGCACTTATATTCCCACCAGACTGCAGAGGAAAGTTGCTGTCCTCAGCTTGCCTTTGCCTTTGTTGGGCTTTTCAAAACCACTTGGCCAGATATAACCCTGATGGCAGTTTTTACAGAGCAAAAAAAACGAGAAATCTGAGTCTGCTCTGAGTGGCATGTGGGCAGTGTAATGGTCTTACTTGAGAAACAAAAAAGGATATAATGGCACAATGATTAGAATATATGGTTTGACTGAAGACTAGACAAGTGCATGTTTAACTTCCCTGGCTGTTCAAACCCTGTAGGTGCCCGTGCCCTGAGCTGTAACTAACTCCTCTGACAGGCTATGTGTATTTGTGGTCACTGCGACATGTTTCTCAGAACGTCCTTGCAGGGTTGTCTGCATCCTGTCTCTCAGACTGCACCAGACTCAAAAAAAAAGGAGCAGGAATGGGTCTGATCCCTCCTTTCTAATCACTCCCTGGACCAGATTTTTTGCGTCCCTCCACCCAAGGTTGTTAGGTAGCTGCCAAGGCTCACTGGGTCCTTCTACATTCTGGGTGCTCCTTCAAGGATTGTCCCTGGCCTGGAAGGGATGTCTGACCCTGAGGGTATTCACCTGGGATATAGGAAGGTTGAAAACCAGTATCCTGATTTTTCCTGAAACCCATGTCTCAAAAAAAGTATCAGCTCTTCAAGAAGGAGAGCTGCAATGACCTAGCTTAAATGATATGACTACTAGCATTATTGCAAGTCAGGTTGAAGCAGACAGTTGAGGAAAGAACTGGAAAAAAAAAAAAAAAAAGAGTTATTCATGTGTTGTTTTTGTTTGGCTTGCATCTAGTTCTTGTCACAACTTTCCTGTCAAACAGCCCTACAGGAGTTTTCAGTACTTGATAAATTGCTATGAACAATGTTGAAACAACTCAGCGCTATGTGAGAGTGACACTAGTTATTATTTGAATTTACCGTGACTTCCATGTGGGTGAGCTAAGGAACCCAGGGGGAGTTCATCTGGATTTACTGTTAAAAAACTCTGCTACTGATAACATCCTAAGATCATCTTCACTTTTTTCTCTTCTGCCTCAACTGCTCAATTCCCAGGTCTTTATGGGTTTTTCCCCGCTCTTTTTTTTTAAAGTTAAAAAAATCCATAAAGCAGAGGTCAGTTACAGACCAACTTTATCAGAGATTCATTTTATTCTGCTTTAGCATTTTTCTGTAAAAGTGCATACTTGGAAGCTGTTGGTAAAAACACCTAACAAAAAATCCTCTGAATTATTTATAAAAGCAGTATGTCTCCATGTGCTGCTGAGAGAAACTAGGTATCCCCCTGATGAATTAGTGATCACTTATTATTTAAAAGACAGGATTTAACCGACACACAACTTCTCAAAACGGGAATGTCCACAAAATGACTTATAACTAGATGATATAACCTGCCTGTTAGTTCAGCTCCTAAAGTAGCACAGAAATGTCTTGAAGATAGCAAGATTCCTAATTTAGAAAAGTGGGAAAACATTTTTCTTCAGTACCATTGCTACATTAGGCAGACGAAATGTTGATCTATAAAAATGAAATGTCCAGACGTTTTACAGCTTCAGACAAATTAATGAGAAATTATCTGTGTGGCATGAATAATCCAGTGCAACATAACATATATGCAAGTTTTCAGTGCTCCTGCACTTCTGAAAGAAGTGGACCCCTTTCTCTGCTTTAAAAAGACAATCCTGCTTTATATATAAATTGTGAGAAACAAGACATGGTCCTTCACACCTAGAATACTCAGTTTTAGAATTTTTGATTGCTGCAGGCATCTATGTTTCAGCTGAAAGGGAGCCATAAAAGCACATTTCATGTAGAATACTGAATATCTTTCATGACTGTGGGTATTTCAACATTCTCACTTAAAAACACTTTATTGTCAGCCTTGTAATCCTGAATATTTTGAAATAATCACACAGCTCCTATTTTTGTTTTCACCATGCTGAAACTTCTTAAGATAGGTTAGTCAGAGCTGACATCTTAGACTACAGAAGCCCATTATTATTCTTATGTTTCCAAAGCCACTTCTGCCTTTAGTGTTTCTTATTAAGCATACTAAGAGCATGTTTAATAAAAAACCACAGAATTAGTAAATTTATGTATTTATACAGATTTAACCCTCCTTAATGATTCACAGAAAATAAACAGTTTTGAATTTTCTTCTGCTTGTATTTCTCTGTAGAGCACCATTTCACCCACACACCTACAGGGTCCTCAAAGAAATTCTGCGCAGCCTGAAGTTATAATTTCATGTTCTCCAAAAGATCGTGGGAAGGTTACATTTTTAAAGAAAGCAAGAACATATTTCTTCTGAAACACAACCATTACAATTAATTTATGGAAGTTAAAATTACTCACTTTTAATTGAAAAAAAACCAAAACAGAACCACAAAACCAAACCCACACACTTCTTCCTTGTTAAAAAAATGTGCCCAGCCTTGTAAGATCCACAAACTTATCCAAACTGTTTACAAAAGTCAGTTAAATCAGCATGGGACTCTAATGAAGTTCAAAATACAAGCAAACACAAGACTTTTTGAAAATAAATGTTGGGGTTGGATGCAACTAGCATTTAGAAAAAGAGGGGAAAAAAACCAACCAACAAATCAAAACAACAGCACAAAAAAACCCAAACCACAACAAAAAAGAAGAAAGCCTTGGACAAGCACAGATGAGCTTACCTTTAAAGAGTGAGAGGAACAAGAATGACCAGAGATACAGTGCAGAATAAACAAATGCCAAACACTTTCCTGTGAGCATTGTCAAAATAAGCTGGCTCTCCTTTCTGAGCAGAGGGTGAAAGAGGATGAAGTCTTGAAGACAGCCTGCAATGACTGATGGATTTGGTAATTACGGTAATAAGGCATCAAACCAGCTTCCCACCAGGGGAGAAAAGTGCATTTACTCATGTGCTTCTCCAGTCCCCAGGAGACAAATCAGCTCCGTGCTTGGTCAGTAAATCCAAACACAAAGGAACAGGTTACATTCCTTTGGACTCACGTTGCTCGACACACTGAGCTTTTCCCTGGTCAGGAGCAAATGCAAGTGATTCTCGCACACAGCTGTCTGTGTACTGCAAGAAGGGGGAGTGTGCTGCCTCGGAGATGTTTTCCACATCTCCACATATTGTACCTAACTCGAGACAGAACGGCTGCAGTGTTTCCAGTGCTTGCACTCGAGTGCCTCTAGAGCTGTTTCCCGGCAAAATAAATGTGTGCGTGTCCCCCTCTGCTCTCTCCCAGCTGCCAAGGCAACTTACAGCAAGCACCTGTGGCACACACCTGCCTTTTCTCCCAGCAGAGGTGGCAGGGGAGATTCAATAGTGCAAAAGTTTGGAAAGATGAAAATAACCAGTCTCCTGTCCTTTCTGATGCACCCCTTCCTCTAATCACTTCCACCAGATGCAGGGAGATGCTCTGAGCGCCCTCTTCCCCAGCTGCCCACCGTGGGATTTTGCACACACCCTGACTCCCTTTCCTCTCCACAATTTTATTCACCAGCCAAAGAAAGACAAGGTGAGGCAAAGTCTTGAATGAACTATACTCATCATTTGGGCCTTTCTTTTCTCATTTGACTGCTCTGAACACTCACCCACTTCTCTTTCACCACAAACTGCACTTCCCAGTGCTGAATTTCTTGGGACTCCTGTCTTGGCACAATACAACCCTGGGCTGACGCAGAGAGCAGCAGCAAGTCGTGACTCCGGGCAGGAGGAGGGATTTGGGCACTGCCGTAGTGAGGCTGCAGTGGGCAGTGCAGGCTGGTAGGAGAGCAGAGCTCTGGGGTGTGGGGTACAGGGTGTGCTGAGGAGGACTTGAGAGGTTGAGCAGTGGGGCACTGGCTCACCGTGGAGTCCCCCTGGCTGCAAACATCTGCCCTAGAATCAACTGCAAAAACGCAAACCTCTAATGCTAAGGGAACACATGAGAAATCAGAGGTCAAAGCACCAGGAAAGGGGAGGAAAACAGTACAAGTGGAGAGAGCAACACCACCAGTGTTAGTTGTTAATACTCAAACATCTTCTGCAGTTTTCATGCTTTCATTTTCTTTTAATAAATGTTACATAGATTTAGAAGGCTGGAACCACAAGGGACTAGTGTATACTCCAGCTGCATGCAGCCCAGACTAATTTAGCTGGATCCTCCTGATGCACTCTCACCCTGTCACTGGGTGGTAGGCTGTCTTCCTGGGGGTGTGGGAAGGGTCCTTAGAGCTGCTGGCCCTCCCTTTGCAGGCTTGGTAGCATGCCCCAGGTGAGCTTTCCTTGGCCAGCTGCACATGGAACACCCAGGCACCGCCTCCTCAGGGTTCTCCCAGGCCCCTTCTTGCTCCCCATGGGTGGGAACAGGGACAGAATGGGACCTGCTACTGGAACCCCATGAAGGCTGGCCTGGGAATCCCCCTTGGGTGGCATCAGGGCCAGGGACCGTAAAGGGGTTGTCCTCCCACTCTCCAGCTGTACTGCTGACCTCCAAGCCCATTTGATGTGGAGCCTGTGTGTGATGGTGTCAATAAGCTGGTGGGCAAAGCTCTTTGTGTGCCGGTGCAGGGAGGCCCATAGAAACTGGAACAAAGCCTCATCAGGGCCAAAGTGCAGGCTGGATGGGACAAGGCACTGCACTGTTGCTGTTTCCTACCATCCTCAAAGAGCTGCCCAAGCTCCTGATGCAACCATGACTGCGAGAGGTGGAACACAGCAAGGTAGAGGAGGAATGCTAAAGTAGCGTGGGAGACACTTACTGACCCCAGGGCAGTGGCTGACAGCAGGACTATTGCAGTGCAGTGGGGGCTGTGGGCAGCAGGAGCTCCTACTCTCAGGTGGAACATGTCTGATAGTGCTGGAGGGCAGTGGAGACTGGGGGCAAATAAGTGCTAAGGTGATCATGCATTAAACTTTCTGAGTTCTATATACGATCACAGCTCCCTGCAGGGGAGATCACTTGAACAGAATCCATAGCAGGGATGCCTGTTCCTTCAGCAAATTATGCTGCACCTGTACCAAAACTTCTCCTTTTTCTCCTTCTCTATTGCCCTCACATCTCCACAGTAAAACAACATGGGCCATAGTTTTGGTTTAGATTTGGGTCTTTCTTAAATTCCTTTAAAAATTAAAGCTTTCACCAGTGAGTACAACTTCACACATATTGCAGTTCTGGTCGCTGTACTCACCTTCAGCCACTGGCAGTGGCTGTCCTCCCACTGATGGCCAGAGTGTAGCTACTGGGAGTAGCTGGGTACCCAGGACCTCCTCTTCTCAAATGGAACATGTCCCATGGTGCCCTGTGGGGTGGAATGACATGCTCCTCAAAGTTGTCATCCCCCACACTGAGTACAGGATGGAGAGGGGGGTTCTCCCCTCCTCCTGCAGAGGGGGTTTTCAGGCTTGCTCCCAGCCCACTGCAGGAGGCACATTCAGCAGAAGCAGAGCAGCTACGACAGTGCATAGCTGGTCTCCTCCCAGCTGTCCAGGCAGACGGGACAGCAGTTGTCCAGCTCCTGTTCAGCTCCATGGCCATGCTTGCAGTGTGCTGTGGGGTCTGGAGACAGCTGGGGATGACAAACCACTTCACTGCCTCTCAGTGACACTGCAGCAGCAAATGTTGCGCTAGAAAAGTGAGGCCACAATTGTTGTCTGGCCCTAGGAGTAATACCCATGTCCCTTGGGAAGGAAACCTTCCTTGCTCCCCAGATGGAGTTTTCTCCTCCCAGATCATTTCTGCTGCTGACTCCTGAGTGCTCCAGCTGCCTCAACAGAAAGCTCTATTTTATGTATGACTCACGGGGGCACAGGCTGAAGGTCACTGATCTCGCAAAGATGGCAAATCCACCTATATTATGGCTCTCTGCAAGTAGGAGACTTGGTGCTGCAATATCCCACTTTGAGCCTTCAAATGCAGACAGGCAGAATCCTGGGGCTTTGCAGTCCAGCTCCTTTTCTGCACTCCTCCTCTCTTAATCACATTTCAAAATTCGGCTATGAGTGAATTCTTTGAAATGCCTGGTTGCTCTGTTCCACAAACAGCCATTTAACCATGTCATCTGGCAAAAATGAGCATGTGTGACAACCAAATACACACTGTGGTGTCTAGAAAACATAACTTATTGCAGTACTGAGCTGCAACCAGGTTCTTTGTTGGGATCGCTGCTCATACAGGCTTCATCATCAGTGCAGGGACCTGAAGGTGGGTTTCTCTCTCAGGCTGTTGTTAAGGAAGGATACAGCAAGAACAAGATTGTTGTGCAAGTCTACCAGGCTCCTCCTCTCCCATGTCCACCTGAACTGCGCTGCCACTGAAAAAAGGCTTTCCCAGAGAAGATAAAACCAGGCCCTTCTGGCTGAGATTGTATAGTAAGGATGCACACCTGCCCCTCAGCTCTGGATGTTTTCATTGGTCTGTCCCTGTCTCCTACAGAAGCACATGACACGAATACAGAAACCGGGATTTTTCACCGAAGAGCTGGAAGGCAGACATTTTCTCACACTGCCATTTCCTTGTGAAACCGGGGATGGACTGCTCACTGGGATTTACGGACAAGGTCCATGTCAAAGCTCTACCTAGAGGTTCAGACTGTGTTCTGACCTTGTGAAATTATGTGATTTGTTCCTCTTCTTCTTGTGGTTATGTCTCTTCTGGGTCACTTTGCTACAACTCAGCGAGTTTGAAGTTGGGCATCTTTCCTCTATGGATGGATTTGTCTGCAGGTGAGACAGCTCTTCTACCAGCTTTTTCACCATGCTTGAGATTTCCCAGTCAGCCCTTCTAGCACTGACTTGACTTCCCAGCAAACTTCAGCACCTCATGCTGTGAGCCAACAAAGATAAGGGACAATTGGCCAGTCACTTTTTAACAGCTGAGCAAGAAAAAAGAAGGATGAAGAAAGCCCTTATAACGCAGAAAGTGAGGGAAAGTGCTTTATCCCAGGAATGATTTGGATGAGTTATAAGTGTTTTGGGGAAGTCTGGCAAAGGTGTCAAGTGCTGGAGTGGATATAGTGCATTGTTCAGAAGTTATGTCACCAGGGTTTCACCATGCATGTCAAGCTGCAGAGGCCACTCACTGGGTTCAGTTCCTCTCCAAGGAAGGTGTATACACCAGGCCATACATGCACATGCCAAGTGATCTTGCTGGTGAGGCTGGGTACGCTAGAGGATAGGAAAGTATTGCAGGATGTGAATACTTGGCTGGTTAAGCAGGAAGCTGGGTTCAGGTGATCTCAGTTCTGTTGGGTGCTGGGATAAGGAAGCCAAGGAAGTGAGCTATGGAAGGGTCCACTGCTGGTGCAAAAGGAGGCAGATGGTGGCAGGAGGGTCTGCATGAACTAGGGATCTCATGGCTCCCCACTCCTGCAGGCAACAGATACCTTGTGGGTGGCCACGTTGAGGTGACAGCGGAGCTGCCACACCTGAGCTCTGCATGCTCCAACAGCACATGGAACAGAGCTGCACAACAAAAGCAAGGTGCAAGGAACTCCAGTGTAGCAACGTATCTGAACAGCTTGGGCCATGATGTGCTCCAGCCAAACCATATTTAGAGTTTATTATCAGACCCTCTGGAATTTCTCAAGGTTGCTGAGACATAAGCTATTCTAAAAATAAGAAAGAAGAAACTGAAAAACAAGAAAACAGGACCACAAGAGCCAGATAACAGAGGGCACCTGAACTGTACAGTTCAACACCTGAACTGTAACCAGTCCTGTGCCCCGAGGGGTGCATGCAGAGCGCGTGGGCAGGACAGCGGCACCAGTGAAAAGATGCGTGGTCATGTGAACGGTAGTTTTGGAATGTATAAATAAATGTGTAATGTAAACAATAAAGGGCTCCTGTGAAATCATATTGGTTTGTTGGCCAGAGGTCCTGAGCTTCTGCACTCCTGCCTTGTCAGGCATGCAGTAGCCCCTCATGCCCAAGGGCTCAGGCTATGATTCTTCAGCCCCTTCTCTGTCCTTTCCCCACATAAGAGGAAGAGAAGTATAGAAGTGTAGGGCACCATACCAGAGCTCAGCTGAAAGGGTGATTTCCTCTCCTCGGGTGCTGCACCACTGGATATGGTGGATGCCCAGCTGGTGAGGGAGCAATGCCAGCCCCTGGCCCTGCCGACAGGGACTCAGCCAAGAATGGGGCCTGCGCCCATGTGCAGTGCTCCTAGAGCCAGCCTGAATCTTTGAGACCTTGTTATCTGTCCTATTTCCCATTCAACATTTCTTTCTTCAAAGCAGTGTCCACCTCCCTCTTTCTGGTAGTGCTTCCTTCCTGCTCTCCATCCCTTTTTTTCTGTGTTTCTGCCCTGCTTCCTGGTTTTTCCACTCTGCCCCTCTGTTCCCCAGTTTCTCTTTCTCCTACTGCCACGCCCTCAGGCTTGTTTCTGTATCATTTTCGTGTATTTTCTTTCATTTCCCTGTCCCCACACCTCCTTCTTTATCCCCGTCTCCTTTTTGCTCTCTCCACCTTCTCCTCCTCCCTTCTTTGTCCCTATGTCATTCTCTCTATCCCCACTTCTTGTCTCACCATCCCTTTTCTTCTCCCGGTCCCTCCCTTCCACTCTCGGACAGAGCCCCACTCCTTGCTCCCTACCCTTCTCCCTCTCGTCCCGGGGCAGCGTCCCTCCGCCTTCCCTGCCTCTCTCCGTGCGGGTACACGCGCGCTGTCCCCTCGGAGCCCGCGGAGCTGCAGGCTGCGGAGCCGGGACCCCACGGCCGCTCCCGCCCCTGTGTGCTGCCCGCTGCGGCCTCCCCGCGCCGTTCCGGGAGGGTCCGCACCGCTGTTCCTCCGCGGCGGCCGCCGGCGCCCGG